>NC_052518.1:70547490-70700261 GCF_014356525.2 Nilaparvata lugens | reverse complement strand
AATAATTCAAAAATTTCAGATAGAATTGGAAAGTGAAGATTTTCTGTTTTTGTTAATGCAAGATCACTCACCTCATCACCCGTTGAAAATTTAATATTCTTTGCAATTAGATCAAATTCATTGAATGAAATTGTCATCAAGAGACGAGATAGTTTCTTGAACTTTGAAAAGCTATAACAATCAACCATATTTTTCAGTTGAGTGTATGTACAGGTGAAACGCGATAAGAAACTACTTGTATCTGCACACTTATAGCATTGAGCTTCAACGCATGTGAGATCTTTTTAGCTCAACTAACAAAGCAATACTGAAGGATTAAACTTAGACATTGTAGGTACAATGAAACAATCGAGTATACACTATAATTTATTTACACAATTCACTACAATTGTTCATCACTTCCTCTTCAATTTTATTAGTTTACTAACAGACAGTTTATGAGGCCTGTAATAGCATAGATAATCATTTATATCGTTCAAATTCACTGTGTTTAAGAAAATGTCTTTTAGTTGTTTCACCAAATGATGATTTTCATGAGTTGAATGTTTAATTGCAATTTCACAGGCATCATACCAATCAATACACTCTTCTAACCTCATTTCCAATTCACTATCAGCTTGCATCCACTTGCACGGGTCCATGATGAGCAAATGAAGAAACTATACATATGTCGGTACTAATATAGAGAAATTAAACGGTTCCTGTGCCTTCCCTCCAATACAACATACACGAGCAGTATGATATTTCAATGCTTGCTTACAATAAACAAATTGAATTTCTTCTCCGTTATAGAAAAAGCCATATCTTGCAAAGTTTTTCTTTTCTGTATTTGAATAGAATTGACATTTTTTCATGCTAAGCATTCTATTGTTTTCACACATCAAATTTGGAGATGAGTCCATATTTTTCATTATCAAAGTATTGTAATGAACTGCTGCGAATAACGCACATCGACCGTGCGGATTGCGATGATGAATTTCACAGGCATTATAACACCAAGAACTTGTAAAGTAGTAAAAATTTGGTTTCTCAATTTCATCCGGTAAACAACATACGTTTTTGTGTAACCTTCTAAGAAACTTAGCTTTCTCTGTACCTTTTGTGTAGATTTTATCATATCCTTCAAGATAAGATATCAATAATTCGTCTGTATAAATAAAATTACCATCTTCCCAGCGTATTTTGTGATAATTTTTCTCAGCCCATGTTACTTGCTTACGCAATTTAGCATTCAATTCCGACTTTGCAAATGGCGACTTGAAATGTAACACAACAAAGCTATTTAGCTGATCTACGATTCCGATTTCTTTCACGATAATTTGATTAGAAGTTCCCTTGAACCAATGCATGTCGACTGTTGCAAATTTTTTACAGGAGGATTCCTCCTCCTCTTGTGCTGTTTTGTCCTCCTCCTTTGTCCTCCTTTCTCCTTCTCCTTCTCCTCCTCCTCCTCCTCCTCCTCCTCCTCCTCCTCCTCCATTCTCCTCCTGTGGTTTAGGTGTACTACATCTTGAGTGATAGTAGAAGAAGTCTTGTTCGGTGTCAAGATCACACTGCGTGTCATAGATTGTGTTTTCTTCTCAGAATTATAACACATTATAGGCGTACTACATCTTGAGTCATAGTATATGCTGTCTTCTTTATCAAGATCGCACTGTATCCCGATAGAGCATGTTTTCTTCTCAGAATTAGAAGACATTCTAGATGTTAACCGATCAAAGCTAAAACCTCAGATGAGTAAAATTTGAAAAATGCAATACTTATATAGCTTGTGCTCTATCAAGAAATTACTGAACTTCCTTCACCATGGAAGTAAGGGGAGTGTATTCCATGATACGATCACTGATTAAAATGCAATAAGCGGAAGTATTCGGAGGTACAGCTTCCTTAAATTCCATATCTATTCTAATATCTGTGGAGGATTTCAAATGAGAAGATTGATGTGAACAGTCAATTACAATCAGGGGTGTTTTAGTACAAAATGTGTCAAAATCAATCTCTGTTCCAAGCTCAGTATTGATACTATGGTTATAGTACGCCGAGGGAAAATCCAAAAACATACGGTACATCAATTCTTGTTTACCAAGGAGGTTTTCATAAGGAAAATAGTCAGAGTTCAAGTAGACCTTTGCATTTTGAAGATTACAACTATCAAAATTATTAGGTAATGTATCTATCATGTATACACCTCGTAGGGGAATTTGTAATAATTTACACCATTTTATTAGATCGTGATTGGACAATTCACCATCGATATTCATTTTTTCACCTTCTTTGTCGTTCTACGTTTTTTAACTCTTTTTTCTTTGGGAATAAACTTACACCATATGGTGAGGAGGAGGAGGATGTGGGGTTGGGCCCAATCAAAATACGACCACCTCTCGAGATTGGAGGGTACGGTTTCAAATAGTAACCTCTACCTGCAATATGCTGTTTCAACTGAGCAATAGCTTTTTTCCTTATCGAGCTGCTATGAGTTTTCCCAACACTTGTGCTCTTCTTCTTCTTCTTCTTTCTCAATCCACCGCCAAACGCTGCTTTAGCTTTCATCACGTTTGTTACAAGATAACTAAGTGCTCTTTCACTTAGAGATGATTTTGGATTCTTGAATATTTCCCATGCTGTGTTTGCAAGAGCTCTGTCTGCAATCGCATGCGACTTATTATCACTATTTTGAGTGTATGCTATATCATGTACCTTACAGGCCCTATCTAATGAATTTATACCTTGATCCCCTCTCTTTAACCTCTCATTAACCTTGGTGCCAGGCCCACACCACTGGTAGCCAGGGAAATGGGATTCAATGGGGGATACGTTTATTAATTTATTTATAATAGTTGATGTAATGTCCCCCGCAGTACCTGCTATACCTTTGACAATTTTGCTAGCCGAACTCAAGATTCCTTTACCTCGTTTCCTAGAAGATAACTTTCTTCTACATACCATTTTTTATTACCTTTCAACTCAATAGTTGAACATCGACTGAGGTTAATTAATCAAACACTTAACCTCAATCGAGAGACAAAGAAATTGTCTCACTATGTGCTTTATATATTACTACAAAGTTGGTATGTTTTAATCAATAGGGAATACAATTTTCTATCATCATGATGTGTCTTATTAACACACTTGTTAAGTATGTTGTAAGTTTTGTAGAATTGCAAAGAATTGAACGTTCATCAATCATAATCTATACCAATGTCTTAGACTAACATCGAGAGAAGCATCTGATGAATTGACACATGATTTGATATAAGATAATGTATGATTTTTTACTAGCAGTGATTCCTGCATCAATTGAGGTGTTTCCAAATCCCTAATCTTATTTCGTACATTTTGTATAGATTCCAATATTCTCTTACTATCATTTTGCATTGAATCATATTTTTTCAAAGCAATATGGAAAAGTAATAGCATATTCACACAACATATTATAAAGAGAAGAACAAATAAAACTCTCCATATGATTATCTTCATTGCACAACTTCTCCATTCAACTGTTGTAAGCATACTGATAAAAATAGATTGCTATATCTATAGTGAGTGTATAGCGCAAACAGATGGAGGAGAATCTCGCAACAAGGTCAAGACTGCCATGTGGTGCATGCGCATGCGCGCGCAGCAGCAACTATAAAATAGCTTCTCTTGTAACTGAACACTCAATGACTATACAAGAGCATTACTATTCTTGCACGAACTATTCTACAGTCATTGAGTGTTCGGTTACAAGAGGATCTATTCTTGCGTGAACAGTGTACTATTCTACATCTTCTTTGACAGGTGAGAATTAAGAACAATTTTTTAAAAACAATACTACAATTTATTATCAAACACTACAATATTTACATTATATACTACTTGTGAAGCATATAACCACTACATGCTATGAGAATAAGATTGTTAAATTTTAACAATCTTAATGTCGCTCCATGTAGCGGTTATATGCTTCACTACTATTCCTAAATTTTTACAGTTAGAATTAAATTTTACAACTTTGCAAGGTGAAATTATTGAAGAAAATCTCTGAGGGAGGTATACCTCAGAGATTTTCTTCGTAGATGCAATATTAATTTTCAAAATAATTCTTCTACCGTGATGGTTCGTTTCCTCCCGCACTGAGATTATACCATGTGGAACATCCTCCGCCAGCTCGCGGAGAGGTACCCACGGTTTTGGTGTTGGTTTATTGATGAGTGTGATGAAGTCCTCATCATCATCATCATCATCCCGTGCGGCTGCCTCCTCCAGTAGCGGAGCCATGGAGGTGTTCTCAGACATATGTTTCTGTTAAATGAAAATCTATGATTAGTAACTTTATTATAATTTGTTTCAGATTATCAACTACTTGTGATCAACAGATTATTGTCATAATCTCAACTTGATATCATCGGATTGACAAGACATTCTCTACACAAAGTGAGTAATATCAGTTATTGAAATAATATTTCTTGCAGAATCCAATAGTGAATCAAATTAATAAGCAAACTCTTTCATTGCAACAAATAACTATCAACTGAATCAGTAATTTTTTTATCACTTCAATATTATAGCAAAAAATATGTAAGCATCATAATAATGAAATCAAAATATTCATCTTATTCAATTTTTGACTGAACTACTAGTAAGGTTGATCAGTTCAAAAATAAAATTATACACATCTTAACTGAACTCTAATCATTTAATATCACAATATAACTATCAACTAAATCAGTAATTTTCTTATCACTTCAATATTATAGCAAATAATATGTAAGCATCATAATAATGAAATCAAAATATTCATCTTATTCAATTTTTGACTGAACTACTAGTAAGCTTGATCAGTTCAAAAATAAAATTATACACATCTTAAGTGAACACTAATCATTTAATATCACAATATAACTATCAACTAAATCAGTAATTTTCTTAACACTTCAATATTATAGCAAATAATATGTAAGCATCATAATAATAATGAAATCAAAATATTCATCTTATTCAATTTTTGACTGAACTACTAGTAAGCTTGATCAGTTCAAAAATAAAATTATACACATCTTAACTGAACTCTAATCATTTAATATCACATTGTGCATTGTACAAAGACATCTATTGGAAATTAGTTTTTTCTCACTTATTAGATAGTAGCATGCATTCAACCTAATCACTTCAAATAATTATATTTCTTGATTCCATAAAACAATTTATGCTCAATTCAAATGAATATATCATATTCATGTAGTCGAATGTACATCTTGACTGATCTCTAAAGTTGAATTAAGTTCCTATATTCGTTATCAAGAAATTGTCTTTCAAATCAGATTCATCAATAACTCCAATGTGAGTACATGTAATGTGAACATTGGAAATTAGTTTTTCTCAGTAAGAAATTTATCAGATACTAGCAAGCTTTTGGATGACAACATTATTTAAAATTATCTGTTCACATTACATGTTAATAATATTTGAAATAACTAACCTTTGGGGGTACGAAGTTGGTTTCTTCCTCCTCCAGAAATTGCAGTTTTCTCTTCCCCTGCTGTCTGTTGGTGGTAATTGTTGTTAGCGGCACTCGCTTCGGTGCCCATCCTAGATGAGATGGTGGTGGTGTGTCTGGTATAATGAGCTCATCGCCGCTCATCCCTCTCTCCACGAAGACTCCACGTCTCTTCAGGGGCGACTCCTCGGGGTCGGATGCGACAGCAGCAGGGGGAGCAGCGGTGGTAGAAGGAATCTTCTTCTTCCGCGCAGCTTGCGCTGCCCAGTAAGATGGGAATGATGGTTCTTGTTGAGGAGGTGTATCCGGAAGGATGTACTGCTCACGTGTGGACTCCATGATGATGATAGCGAGGATATGTGTGAAACGTGACTAGTGGTCGAATGAAGCTGGCAAATCCAATGACCGCCGCTTATATACTCATTCGTTCCTCTCTCTCTGTTTTAGGGTGAGTGAGAGATAGTGCATTTTCCCGCTTGTCACATCCTTGACATACAAATGCATTCTTACACGTACAGCAAGTTGCATTCAGAGAAAAAATATCAAATTCTCACAATGCACTCGAATTCTCACTTCCACATATCTCGAATAACAATATTTCGAATGTAATCTCCTCATTAATTTTCATAATTAACATCACATGTTGACTTGCTAAATTTCTTCTCAATATTATTGTGATTTTCATTATGTTCGTTGATTTCACAGAGTTCGAGACTGCATAATCACTCCAGTCTTCGAGGAGGAAAGACGTATGAAGAACTAGTGTAAGCAGAGAGAGAGAGACAGTACAGCACATCATTCATTGCATGTAAGTATGATACAATTCTTTATTTTTCTAATCATGATTTTTCAGAAGTTACTTCTTTCCTGATACTACTACTACAATGCACTTAGGAATCACTAATATCTCGATTACAACAGAGTGCATATTGTACAATATCCAGCTTGTTTTCCCACAGCATCTTCTTTTTCATCATTTGTCGTTTCTTTTCCATTATAGCTCATCTTTTTATATATACAAAATGGAACATGTATCACTTTTTCATAAGGATTTTCAATAATATATTTGCAATATACACATTGCAGATATGATTTCTCATGTAAAAAGTATCCATTTATTGCAAAATAGTCTGCTCTATTAATAAATACCGAGAGCTTGAATGGTTCTGGACGATGGAAAGTTAAAACTCGTTCTTCATATTGCCGTAGAATATTATTATCGAAATTCTCCTCTTCACATGAAATATTATCTTCTTTGCGCCATCCACAATTTGGACTACATCGTTCATGTTCCTTACTAGGATCGTCTGTTGGCAACCAATTTTCTAAATATACTGAACAAAACACGCATTGAACAACGTCAGGTGCTCGCACAAATTTAAAACCCTGTTTAGCCATATTTTGAGGTGACAACAGACTCGATTCTAATTTCCAACGATTATCAAATGTTAATAACCTCAATCGTTCGTGCATGAAAATCTGATCCTGTGATAGCATTTTTTGCACTGTACTTGCAGCTTGTTAAATCACAACTGATTTTTAGATTAATGTTTACTTGTTTTTATATCTAATTCTGTGCCATAGTAATATATTCTTTGTTTGTTTTCAGTAACCCGCTAGTAGCAGAGATGGAGCATAGCAGAGAACACAGAGTTGGAGGCGTGAGTTCGCGAGCAATTCGCCATCGCATTTCCTTCGAAAACGTAGCACCTGACATTGAAAATGTGCTTCAAAACTCGAAAGCTCGTGTTTTCGAGATAATAAGAGAACACGCTGCACGTTTCGAAGGAAATGTTAAATGGTTTTTAGTATTAAATGTATTATTGTATAAGATGGTAGTTTTAGAATCAGAGGAATCCGAAGCTGTTTCATCCATTGTGAATCTTCATAGCTACTCGGCCATAGGCATGAATGTCTTGGAGAGTTATGACGAATTGAATGAACAATTTATGTTAGCAGTTAGGAAAATTTTAAGTTCATTCGATAACTTTGTTCGATTTGGGAGTGGGTGGGTGTTGAAGAAGATCGACTCGCTTGATGTAAATGTGATTAGATATAATCCAATGTACACAAGCAGTTATATTCAAACACCCCAGTTCATCAAGAATAAGAAATGTGTTATCAATATCAAAAATCTTTCTGATAAAAAGTGTTTTCTGTGGAGTGTTCTAGCCTATTTTCACCAGAAACCGAATAACAGTCGCTTAACGGTGAAATATTTGAGCAAATTTGCTCACAGGCTGAACACTCGCGGAGTTAATTTCCCAACCACCGATCGCGACATAAAGAAATTTGAAATTCTCAATACAGACATCGCAATTCATGTTATCGCGTATGACAACAAAAAGTTTTTCCCCTATCGAACAAGCATATTCCGTACGCGTAAATACCAAATTAATCTTTTAATGTTGAAAGGCGATGCAGGAAAAACTCATTTTTGTTTAATTAACACCGCGAACGGGAAAAACGGATTGTCGCGTCTTCTTTTCACCTTTCGAAAGCTAAAGCACAAGTAGATGTTTGTAATTTCTGTTTTCACAGATTTACAACAAACAAATCTAAAAATTGTGATGGGAAAGCAAATTTGATGAGACATCTAGAGCTTTGTTCAAAGTTCCAGTCTCAGAGAACTTCATACCCAAAACGTGGTGAGACAATCAAATTTAGAAAACTCGGTTCGACTTTGAAGAAAAAGTATACAATCTACGCGGATTTGGAAACATTTGTTGTGAATATGGATGATAATGAATCTGAGGATGTACCTATTACCAGAAGTTACACCAAGAAAACGGCGCGTCATATTCCATGCGGGTATTGTTTCGTTGTAATTGATGTGAATGGGGATATCGCGTACGGGCCAGTACTCTATAGATCGAGTAATATCAATGAAAAGATCATGGAGAAATTTCTCAAGGAAATAATCGAACTGGGCGATTTATTGAGTGCAGATATAAAATGTGAAATTCCGATGGAGCATTTAAGTGAACGTCAGCAACGCGAATTTCAAAACGCTGATAAGTGCGGCCTTTGCGATGAAGTTTTTACCGAAACAGACACAAAGGTACGCCATCATGCACATGAAAATGGAAAGTTTTTGTGTGCTGCTCATGTGTCGTGTAATTTAAATACTCGAACTGACGATACGATTAGCTGTTACTTCCATAATTTTAGCGGATTTGACAGTCATTTTATTCTAAAAGCTCTCGGAAAATGTAAAAAAGAAATTTCCTGTATCGCCAATACATCAGAAAGATTTTTGACATTGACAGTGGGAAAAATCAAGTTTTTAGATTCATATAAATTTATGAATGAATCTTTAGAAGTATTAGTGCGCAACTTGGTAGATAGTACAGATATGGAATCGAAGTTCAAACGACTGTTTTCAGTATTTAATGACCCCGATCTCGAACAAAGGCAACTATTGTTGAAAAAAGGAGTATATCCCTATTCGTACATATCTTGCCCTGAAAAATTCGCTGAGACTTCTCTCCCTCCGATAGAATGTTTTTATAATGATCTTAACGATACACCCCTCTCCCCCAAAGAATATGAGCATGCACAAAGAGTGTTCTCAACATTCAAGTTGAAATCTCTCGGCGAGTATCATGATTTCTATCTGTGCCTAGACGTCATGCTATTAGTTGAGGTTTTCGAAGAAATGAGGTCAACGCTTTTTAGGTCATATGGCCTCGATGTGACTCATTTTCTTTCGCTTGCTCATTACACTTGGAATTGTATGTTAAAGTTCACCCGGGTTGAACTCCAATTGATTAGCGATCCTGATATACATCTATTGTTTGAATCAGGAATGCGCGGTGGTGTTTCGTTTATTGGCAAGCGTTATTGCGAAGCCAATAACAAACACATCCCTGACACATACGATCCCACAAAACCAAGTAACTATTTGCTTTATATAGATTGTAATTCTTTGTATGCGCACTCTATGAATCAATTCTTACCTTATGGAAATTTCAAGTTCCTCTCAGAGGAAGAAATCCATGCTCTTGACTTTACAAATTTGGAGAGTGAATCAGAAACTGGTTATGTAATTGAATGTGATCTCAAGTACCCACAGGAGTTACATGATATGCATGCCAATTTCCCTCTCGCTCCACTTCATCAAATTCCTCCTAGCGAATTGTTCTCCGAGTACCAAACCAATGAGAACGGTCAAACTCTGACTAAAAAACTCATGAACACACTTTTTGATCGAGAGAGGTACATTGTTCATTACATGAATTTGAAACTGTACCTTCAACTCGGATTGCAATTAACAAAGGTACATCGAGTCATTAGCTTTTCCCAATCGCCTTGGTTGAAGAACTACATTGAGTTCAATACCTGTAATAGGCAAGCCGCGAAAAATAAATTTGAAGTGTCCTTCTTTAAACAGATGAGTAACTTATGCTTCGGGAAATCGATACAGGGAAATCGGCATCAATGTAATGTTCAAATTATCACAGACGCCAAGCGTCTAGATAAGTACATTTCAAATCCCCTATGTAAACGCTGGCAGATAATAAGTTCGGATGTGATTGCGGTTTTCTCGCGAAAGTTGGAACTAAAAATGAATAAGCCAATCTATTCAGGTTTCTGCATCCTGGATTTGAGTAAACTGCACATGTATGATTTTTTCTATTGTAAATTGCAAAAAATCATACCATGGCAACGCATCCAGCTCTGTATGACTGATACAGATAGCTTCCTCTTATCATTGGAGACACCCGACGTCTACCAACTGATAAGAGAAAATCTAGAATTGTTTGACACTTCAAATTACCCAGCTGAGCACGAATGCTTCTCCAATGAGAGGAATAAAGTTGTAGGGAAATTTAAGGATGAGGCAGCTTCATTTCCTTTAAAATCTTTTCTGGGATTACGGGCGAAATTATATTCATATCTTGTAAATAATGAGAAGGAGGAAACTGTAAATAAGTGTGTAGCAAAAGGTGTGAAGACACATGTGAAAAATAGAAAACTTAGTTTTGACTTGTATAAGAAATGTTTGATTGAACGATGCCAACATATAGAAAAATGTAATATGTTGAGATCCTTCAATCATAACATGCATCAAATTGAATGCGCAAAGGTTTGTTTAAGCCCGTTCGATGACAAGCGCTTTATTGCAGAGAACGGAATCGATACATTACCATTCGGTCACTACAAAATAGCAAACTGATGGCACAGATCAGTGTGTGTGTAACGAGCTAGTGACCAACACATCGAATTCTGTTTCAAGCGTGTCTTCACACAAAGAAGAAGAATGAGTAATATTAGAGCAAAATTAGCAGCAGAGCTTCACTCTGCTGCACGTGTAAATTACCCCACACGCAGATATGAGTTGAAGAATGAGAACGATTTATATCAATCAGATCTGATTGAGATGGGTAGCTTATCTAAATTCAATAAAGGATATCGTTATATTTTAGTTGTTATTAATTGTTTTACTAAGTACGCTTATTGTATACCTTTAAAGAATAAGACTGCACAAAGTGTTTATAATGCACTCGAACCCATTATTTGTAAGAATAGACATATGCGTTTTTTCCAGACAGATGGAGGGAAGGAGTATTTTAATAAGCATGTGAAAGATTTGTTAGATAAGTATAATATCAAGCATTATTCTGTTTTTACTGATAAGAAAGCTAGTATCGCTGAGAGATTTAATCGTACAATAAAATCAAAAATATATCGATCTTTAACTGAACGTGGGAGTAAAAACTGGGTTAATAACTTACAAAATATTGTAGATGATTATAACAATACAGTACACAGTAGCATTGGAATGCGACCTAAAGATGTAACTAAAAAACATCGTAAACGTGTTTTAGAATCACTAAACTCTGCATTTAATAGACGATTCAAATTAAAAGTGTTGAAACCAAAATATAAGCTAGGTGATATTGTGAGAATTTCTAAAAAGAAACAGATATTTGATAAAAAATATCTAATGAATTGGTCATCCGAATATTTCCGAATTGTGAGCATACATCCCACAAGACCTATCACTTACTCATTAGAAGATCTTAGTGGTGAGATAATACAGGGTAGGTTTTATCAAGAAGAAATTAAAAAAACGCTTTTGAATGAATCTGAAAGAAATGTTTATTTGATAGAAAAAATATTGAGACAAGATAAGGATAAGTTGCTTGTGAAATGGATTGGATTTCCACAACCATCATTCATAAATCGAGAGAACTTATTAGAGTAAATAATAATAATTAGAGTAAGATTACATTTGTTGTAAATAATTAGAGTAAGATCATATATGATGTAAATAATGTACATTATCTATCCACATTTGTTGTAAATAATTAGAGTAAGATCATATGATGTAAATAATGTACATTATCTATCCACATCTGTTGTAATATTCTTTACATTGTGTGTTTTTTAAATAAAAACAACTTGAATTGAATGTTCGCTCTTTCATTTCTCATTTTTGTCATAGAGAAGTGCTAGTAGCATGTGGCACAAGGTGACTAGATGTTGAATGGGTGAGTACATCTAGTCACCTAGAAACGCTTCATTACCGAGTGAACCAGACACATGAAACAGTTCTGTTTGTATATCTCACTTTCTCAACATGAACAAACTCGACATTGTAAATTTCGATAAGTTAATTGCACAAGAGGAAAAGCCTGTATGGTGTAAGAATGGAACATTGATACCGCATAACGCTAGAATTCTCATTGTAGGCCGTCTGCATGTGGTAAAACGAATTTATTGTTCAACTTGATTTTTTCCAAAAATGGATTGAGATTTAAACATATTTATTTAAATACTAAAAGCCAATATCAAGATAAGTACTTGTTTTTAAGAAAAGTCTTTTCAAAAATGAAAGGTATTGAATTTCATGTCAATGATATTCCTGAGAGAATTCTCCACCCGAATAAAATTAAACAATTTTCTCTTGCCATATTCGATGATTTACAACTTAGTCACACACCTCAAATAAGAGATTATTTTACTATGGGTAGACATCGTAATATTGATACAGCATATTTAATTCAAAGTTATGGTGCAACACAAAAACATTTCACCAGAGATAATGCAAATATGATTGTTATATTCAAAATTGATCAATTATCACTCAAATTAATACATAGAGACTATGTGGGTGAAGATATTTGCTTCAGAGATTTCAGTAAATTGTGTTCAAATGTGTGGAATTCTAAGAAGCATAGTTTTCTTACTATTATGACCGAATGTACAGCTAATAGTGGAAAATATAGACAGGGTCTGGATAACTTTATTGACATTCAGTAGAGAGTGAGTAGCAGTGAAAGAATGAGGATGTCTCGTAGAAGACAAAACGCTAGTGTTGCTCTAATCGATAAGATTAAGAAATTGAGGAAAGTTATTAGAGATAAACATAGAAGCATTGTACATTTTGAAAAGCAATCTGACAATTACAGAGAAAAACTTTTTAAACCGATTATCACACCTTTAGTTGAAATGGGGAAAACTAAATCTTCTCACCACTCTGATCAGAGTTTTATACCAAAAAAGGAGGAACAAGAAGAAGAAGAAGAAGAAGAAGAAGAAGACGAAAGTATGGAATTGGGAGAAAAACATGATGATGAAACAATAGAAGTTGCATCACCATCAGCAGCTGAAAAAGATCTAAGCATGAACGAATCAAGTATATTTAATTCAACTAGGCTTGAGAGTGATACAAGCGGTAACATAAAGAAGATAAAGAATCAAGTGCTTGCACAATATTTGTATACATTTCATAGTGAAAAATTGGATAACTCGATTCCTTATGGAATTTCCTACGATTCTGACCGAAAATTATATTTTATGGGTGAGATGGTTGTTAGCTTTGATAACTACTTCTTTTATATTGATAACGAAAAATTCCGAATTACACATGGACTATTAGAACTGTTATTTGCGCAAAGACCAAATTCATATCTCTTTGATGAAAAAGATCTAAATAAATACAAGAAGATTTTATCAATAACAAAAGTTCATTTGGATAGACGAGGATATGTGAAACGTAACAGTGGTGTAAAGTCTCGCTTAATTCAAATGCTGTTTCCTGTTAAAAAAACAAGTAAGAGAGGTTCTGGCTTATTGAAATTTGCAAAAAATACTTCTAGCAATAGAATTTACCAATATTATGACAACTATGACGAATTGGTTCAGAGACTTCATTTATTAAAATCATCAGAACTTGCTGGGCACTCAGCTCATGATGTTGAGATTGCATCAATTATAGAAGAATTGCGTGAAGGTAAAATTATTGTTTAGTTGCAGAATGAGCGTGCACAGATTCGGAGGTAAAAGCGAGAGAGTCGCCGCGAAGAAAGACATTGTATGGAATGGACCAGATCTTACCAGTTTTAGTGAGAGAATAATACAGGCAATTAATCAACAGGGTGTTAGTGAATCTCTGCATTCGTATTTAGATTCACAATTATCTAATATAGTTAAGAATATTGGATTGAACAAGATCGAAAAGGAACACATCTTCAGTACATTACAACAGTTATCTGACAATATCGATAGGGGACTTAAAGAGAAATCTATCAATTTGGAGAATTCTCTTCATGATCTCAAATCAACAACAGAGATATTCAGATCACACTTGAATACGATCAACGATAATAAAGTTGACAAGAATTATTTGGATGAGAAATTGAAAGTTATCTCAGACAAGATTAAAGATTTGCAAGTATTAGATAGAAATTATCTAAATACCAGATTGAAACAGCTTAGCACAGAACTTTTTACTAGAGTAAATGAAACTCATTCATTATCTGTTGATAAGGAATATTTGGATAAAACTGTGCAGGCATTGAATAACATTGTTATAACAAAACAAGAGTTAGAAGATCGATTATCTGCAATGACTAATACGATAAAGACAAATCTTATGGAGGGGATTGAACAATTTGTTTCAAAAAACGATTTGAATACATTGCTAACTACGTTTAGCGAAACTTATGTATTGAAAAATGATCTGAGTAGTGAAATGCAAGCATTTATTAAGAAAGATGAATTACAAGCTACACTCAAATCAATTCGTGAGGAAATAGCAACTTCAATTAAAAATACAGAGAATGATGAAGTGACAAGATTACAATGTTCGGCTACATTCACCGATTATCTCACATTATTTATACACCGAATAGCATACCAAATAGTGCGAAATTATGCGAAAGTTAGTTTCCATATGAATTGGATTGAGGCGAAATCTCATAATTTGACAGAAGATCAAGTAGGTGATTTAATAACTGATAAGATGGGTCTCTCAATCTACGTTTATAGTTCTTAACTATTGGCTGTGATCTCCTCATACAAATTATTTGAGCCATTTTACTATGAGCAAAAGGTGATAAGCTGCTCTAGAGTAGACTCACCTTTTTTGAAGCATTTGCTTAAAAAGTGGAGCAAATGCTCTAGTTTATTCATACAATTTTGAGCAAAAGCCTTTACTTTTAAGCAAATGCTCAAACTATTTTTTGATGAGCATGAGCAAAAGGTTTTGCTCACGTTTATTCATAGAAAATGAAGCAAATGCTCCATATTTTAGAAGTATAAGCAAATGCTCAACTTTATTCATATGGCCCAATAACTCAGTACACATTTGAGATAGAGAGTTTCGAATGATCTCATTTTATTCAGAATTTCATAATCTAGAAAAAAGGATAGAGCAAATTTTTCTGTCCGATTACGAGATTTAGCAGGAATAGCTGAAAACTGGAAAATGAGCCGAAAATACGAGGTTTTTGGGCCACCCTGTTTCTAGCACAAGGGAATTTTGCATGAAGAAATCGGTTCTGGACTTCTCTTATGTACCCAAATAATATATTAAAAAGTCAGAGCTACAATATAAATTGCAAGCACACCCCCTTTTTTATTTCTATATTGACTGGACTATAAGAACAATATGGAAACCTGTAGTACCCTTTTTTATTTAAAATATTACAACGACTAGTTTCGACCATAGCTTGGGTAATTTTCAAGTTGAAATGTGAACTTGTTTGTCAATGTCAACAACAATTGAAATGACATTTCAACTTGAAAATTACCCAAGCTATGGTCGAAACTAGTCGTTGTAATATTTTAAATAAAAAAGGGTACTACAAGTTTCCATATTGTTCTTATTAATTTAAAAAAGTAGCCCATTCAAGTGAAGTGTTTTTTTTAAATAACCAAATATAAAAATATATACAGAAATTGCTCGCTTTATATAATGGGATTAATTTTATTGCTTAAATGATCTAGAACGTGTATAAGGAATCTCAAACTAGCTGCGAAAATGAAAAAAATTACTCCCAGTGTAATTTTAAATCCAGGTGATTGTATTTGATTTTTGTATTGTTCAAAGACAGAATGAAGCTCATTCCATCATTTCAGATTTGTAAATTAACATAAAAATATTTCATCTCAATTATAAAATTGTATTATTTGATAATAGAAATAGAAATTCGAATATTCAATATAAGATAGTGTTAATTATATTATAATTTACGAGACTTGCGTACAGTCCTAAAAAAGTGGTTTTACTTGTTACTAACAAGAAACTTAACATCAATGCTACCCATTTAACCAACTGTAAATGCTGACTGAAAAGTGAATTGCACTATAGGTTCAATGTAATATTTTATTTCATTTTAAACGTTTCCAAACAGAAATATTTCTTTATAGTGAGATTCACTTAGAACTATCCGCATCTGGTAAACTGTTATGTACTTTATATGTAAAAATTACAGTTTGATTTACTGTGAAACGTGTTTTGCCATGTCACGTGGCTTCTTCAGACTGACTGTATTCAATAAGCTTACACTTACAGTGCACAGTATACTATACATAGTATGTCTGATATTAATTAGTTAATCATATCCTACTGTAAAAATGGACCAACAACATTTATGTCAGCACATAATCAAAACCATCGATGTCAAATTTCTATTTCATACCGCTAACTAGTAACGAGCAACGTTTTGGGACTACTTACTTCAAGTAACATCAATGCTTTTCATCCAACCGAGGCTAGAAGGAGAGAAACAGTTTTGGGTTTATCCTATTAATTTTCTTCCAATCATTAATTTGATATTGTAATTGTGGAATGGAATAAATAAATAAAATAAAATAGAGAACAATATTTTGTGTTTTTTGCAGATATGTATACTGGACAGACTGGGGTGAATCACCGCATATTGGCAAGATGGGCATGGATGGTTCATATCCAAGAGTGATCGTCAGCAAATTCCTTGGATGGCCCAATGCTTTGGTGCTCTCATATGAAACCAATGAACTTTTCTGGGCGGATGCTAGGGAAGATTACATAGGAATGTCTAATTTAGATGGAGAAAACGTTCGCATTGTGATGAGTAGAGGTACTTGATTCAGCCATTCTTGTTTATAAACTTTCCTTTTCTACTGGTCATTAAGATTCTCGATTACTCAAATTCAAAGGCAGAGGCAGTCTGCTCGGTTGAGGAAGGAGACTCAGTCTCCGAAAATTTCCCCATTTCTAATGTAAGTTTTTAAGTGTTTTCAATCTATTTATATCTTGTGTCTCCTGTTTTAATTTTTTTATATATAAATCAATTTTCAAAATAGTTTTAATTAATATATATATATATATATATAATATATATATATATATATATATATAAATAAATAAATTAGAACAGGAGACACAAGATATAAATAGATTGGATTGGATTCAAAACTGCAGTCTGCTCGGTTGAGAAAGGAAACTCAGTCTCCGAAAATTTCCCCCATTTCTAATGTAAGTTTTTAAGTGTTTTCAATCTATTTATGTCTTGTGTCTCCTGTTTTAATTTATATTACAAACTTTAAAGTGTCTTCTGTTATGTGCTATATATAATACACTAATAGAAATTATGTGTGCAACTGGGCAATGATAGCTTAAGAATTATTGCTTCCAATTCACTAAATTAAATACGAAGCAAATAACGTCGCAGTATTTTCTTGTTGCAAGCTCTTAAGCCTTTTTTAAAATATAGAAATTTATTCTATTAAAATATTTACTTGTTAGATATTTATTTGTTCAGTCAACATCGAGTAATACTTGAGGGAAATCTTTTAAAATTATCTAAACTGTAGATAGCCCTGTGTCCGGTCTCAAGTCTTGAGAAAATCTCAGATCCTCAAACTTGTATCACTGTCGTTTGTGGCTGGGGCGCTTTTGAAAGTTAGGGCTTGTTATTCATCTTCAATTCAATTCCATTATCTCTTAAGCTTTCAATCTCTTGAAAAATCAACTGAAATCAAGTTTTTGTATTTTATGTGTATAGGTAGTATTATACACAGGATTATGTACATATGTGTTCCTCCTCCAATATATTAGTATAAAAAATATTGTTTTTGTACCATATTTTACCTGATCACCATTTTAATAACCCATTAATTTAATTATTTCATTAAAAACATATGTGTTTTATTCATTAAAATGAAAGTTTTTCTTTAATAATACTTAGATCATAAATCTATTATTAATCCTGTTTTCAATAAAAATGTTCAGTTGAAAAACTAAACTATTAAATTATCAACCATAATGCAAACCTTTAAAATAAATTGACATTGATTTTTCAATTGATTCAATGATATTTTGTTTATTCTACTTGCATTTGAAAACGGCTCTCGATGGAACATGTAACCTGATCATATATGTCAATCTAAAACTAATAGCTTTTGAATTTTGAAATAGTTAATATAAGAGTAAACTAGGAATAGCCATTAACCATTGAAAATCTTATTAATTTACAATAAA
The DNA here is from genome assembly GCF_014356525.2 of Nilaparvata lugens. Taxonomy (NCBI): domain Eukaryota; kingdom Metazoa; phylum Arthropoda; class Insecta; order Hemiptera; family Delphacidae; genus Nilaparvata; species Nilaparvata lugens. The sequence goes on along the minus strand of NC_052518.1, from coordinate 70,682,025 downwards.
CACTATTCAAGCACTGTACAAGATTTCTCATGAAAGGAGCTCATGAGCAATCATTACATGGACATAACTCTGTGGTTTATTTAACTCTGTCGATTATTGTTTCTTTAAATCGTTTCTCTCAATCTCTGAATCTGTCGATTTCTAGTTTCAGACATAAATCATTCTTAATAATAATATTTGGTTTAATTTTTCAGACATTTTTTAATAAAAAAAAATAATGAAACTTAATAGAGTTTATTAAGCGAAAGTTGTATAAGTCTATACGTTTTGTTTGTTCCCATGCGATAGTAAAAATGTATTTGATTTGATTTTTTTCAGCCAGCAACCCGAACCTTAAGCTTCACCACGTTTTCGCAATAGCAGTTTTTGAAAACTATCTGTACTGGACCGACTGGGAATTGAAGACTGTGGAACGCTGTCATAAGTACACCGGTGATGACTGCAAAACTATGATAATGACTATACACAGGCCAATGGATATACATGTCTATCACCCTTATAGACAGACTAAAGGTCAGTTCTCATCACAATCATTTTTTTTGTATCCTAATACAAAGTACAATAGGATTATGACTGCGGACAAAAAAGTATTTAATCAAACTTGAACCAGAGGTATTCCATTGAAGAATAAAACCCCTTACAGAATCTACAAATTTCATAAAACAGTTGTTTCAAAACATGAATTCTAATCTCTTTTCTGTATAGGGCTACTTGTAATATAAATATAAAGAAAATAAAAATCTCAGTACCCTTTTTTTAAAATATTTTGTCACAACATGTTTTGGACATTTATGCCATTTTCAAGTGATCAGCGCGTTGATATCACTTAAAAATGGCATAAATGTCCGAAACATGTTGTGATAAAATATTTCAAAAAAAAGGGTACTGAGATTTTTATTTTCTTTATATTTATGAATTCTAATATTTGATATATAATCTTGATATATGAATCATAAATCTATAAGCATAACATGCATATTTCTCAAAAGAAATGTAATATATGCAAAATCTCAAAAAATGCTACCTTTAAACCATCCCCAACACAGGTACCACCTTAGCACAGGGGTGGTGGTGGGGACTTTTGACATTGTTACCTCCTTACTACCCTAATCAGAGCTACGGGGTCAGAAAATGTCTTCCAAGCATTACCCTCTAAACCTTTTTTTTACATTTTTTGCCTAGACTAATATGAATATTAACATTTGATATAGGAAGTTTTGAAATCTCTTATGAATGATACGATTATTATACGAGGGTAGGCTGATAAGTAATGCACACATGCTTGTAAAGCACAAACCAAATAAACTTCAGAAGCGGGCCTGGCGGCATGTGGAAGTACTATTTATCCTCTACATGGCTGCACAGTTTGAAGGCGTTGCATTCATCCAGTTTGGTTTGGTTAGTGAAAGTAAGGTGTCATGTTCTGACGATGAATCTCACTAGGATTCACTTTCTCAGCAGTAAAAAAATTCATAACAGCGCGTTGTTTAATTCGCGTTTAGATCATTCTTTCACTAATCAATCCAAACTGGATGAATTCAACGCCTTCAAACTGTGCAGCCGTGAACCGGATAAATAGTACATCCACATGCCACCAGGCACGCTTCTGAAGGTTATTTGGTTTGTGCTCTACAAGCACGTGTGCATTACTATCAGTCTACCCTCGTATATTGATATTGTACCATAAATATTTTTAAATGCTCTTTGTATTTTCAATATAATTATATAGTAAAATTTTCTTTCAATTTTCATTTAAAAACTTTTACTACTTACTGTTCACATTGATTACCTATGACTGCATTTATCACTGTAAACTCCATTTCTTGACCAACATGTACCTCGTATCCCCAATGGCCGCAAATTTGTTTTCGCCACACTTGGATGTAATGAGCTGGTTTACGTGCGTCATATGGAGGCCGAAAGTGATTGTTTTCCGACCAGGCCGGTAAAACTTTACGGCCCTAGGGCTGTAAAATGACCTTGAATAACAGCTGATCGTGTCCGATCTCGCAAAAATCATAGAGATAATCTCATAACGACTGTAATAATCTATATAATTATGTATCGTGAATCGCGGTATCATGTCTATAATATATTTTATGAATTACTGTTTCATAATTTAATATTTATTATTGTGTTTTTGATATCAAACAATAGAATACGATGATATCTCCATAGCCTCAACAATATAAATATGTTGGCTGCATTGTCCATTGTCAGAAAGGTAAGTATCGCAAGTCTTTAAAAGTGAAGAATCGAATTTGAAATCAAAGTACAATAATTGTATCAATATTTAAAAGTGAGGTAGAGTAATAATTGTTTCTTTTTTATTATCGAATTCCACTTCTCAATGCAATACAATCAACAATAATAATAGGAAAATACAGCAGAGATCTAAAGTTTAAGGTAAGCCTACTGGTGAAACTCAGCCTTGACTGAAAAATTCCTAGTAATTTTTCCGTAATTCATTATTAAAACTTTTAGATAATTTTTCTTCAATATCAAACCATATAGAGAAAACATTAGGCCCACTCAAGATTGAATCTTCGAATGTTTTCTCTATGATTTAACTATTTTCAGAGCAATATTTTGTTGTGAAAATGCCGGCAAAGCGGCTTCAAGTTTGCCGCTATAGGCCTACACTATATTATAGTAGCCTACATACGTTACCTGACTTACAGGCCTCTTCAATCAAAAATATGCTATGGCCGAGAGCGTAAAGGCGTAATACATCAAAGCTCAGAGAATTACAAACATGGTCTAGGTTCGAACCTCTCGGTCAGTGACATTTTTTTTTGTCGATGAATTTCGACTTTTATTAGCTATTTTTTATATTAGTTACCGTAATTTAAATTTCAATCAATTTTTTAGATATATTTTGAGACAAAACTGTGAAATATGCAATTATATTAATTTTTTAATCACATTATTTCAAAATAGTAATGAAAATTCTATTCATCCATCTATCCATGAGATATTGCACCAGGCGCAAAGCGCGAGCTATAAAAATTCAAACAATTATTCGAAATATTAATAGTATAAAAATATTGTCACTATTGTAAATTATTAATTAGTAATATTGAAATTAATTGACAGTGAAAGTTGTCATAACCAAGATTCAAACTATCAAAATAGGCTGTTTGAATTTTATTTATTTTTTAATTTCTTATATTGGGAAGTTTTTTTTGGTGTGGCGAAAAATAGCGTTCGCACCATGGGCAAAAATGTATTTCCGGCTCTCAATCTTTTCTAGTCCTCGGCCTACGGCCTCGGACTTAAAAACCGATTTCGAGCCGGAAATATCTCATTTTCGGCCCTAGGTGCGAAATATACTAATGTAATCTATTTCATTGTGCAACTCATGCTTAAATAGTCTCAAATGTATATTTGGGACTTCATACTTTCGGCATTGCTTGAATGGGAGGGAGAAATTAGCTTTTTAAGAGTTTATAGTGTATCTCACTAGTATAATTATGAGACTAGAAGACTGAATTTTATGTGTTTTTGAAGGCGGAATAATGTTGATTCCAATTATTGGTTATAGTTGAGCCGAATCCCTGCTTGAACAACGGCAACTGTTCGACCCTTTGCCTGCTGTCTCCTGGCGGGAGAGAGAGGACCTGCGCGTGTCCCGAGAGTTTTGTGGCTGAAGGGGATCATTGTGTGGCCAATTGTTCTTCCGCACAGTTCGAATGCACAAAGGCTCACAAGTGCATTCCCTTCTGGTGGAAGTGTGACACTCAGGTAGGCATCTGTCAGATGTCAGATGATCTGTCAGAAAAACTCGATAACACTGTTGTAGTTAGTTACAAACTAATATCGTGACTACGACAGACAAATATATTTTAGTTGTCACCGCTTTCCTTAAACATACTAATATGATATCAATAAGCAATGGTGCCACTTATTTACTTGATATCAATATCTTGAATTTCATTCGGATCTTTGCGTTGATATATTAAGTTTAATGATTTTTCTTATATCACAGGCCAGCGGTGTTTTTGTGTACCTGTCAAAAATTAACAATAATTTTTCAACTTGAGGTGAGCCATTATGTGATCGATCGAAGCAATGTATTGCTCGCTTTAAAATACCTTTTGAGGCAAAACGTTTTTCCAGACGCTAACCCCCTTCAAAATACTCTTCAGTGTAACACCACAAAACATTTCTCACCGGAACCTATATCTTTACAAAAACAGCACTGTTATAGAATTTCTAATATGATTGAACGTTACAGGACGATTGTGGGGACGGTGCGGACGAGCCAACGAATTGTCCAAAGTTTGAGTGTCTTCCTGGCCAGTTCCAGTGCGCCAACAAGAAGTGTGTGCATCCCTCTCAGCTCTGCGACAGTGTTTCAGACTGTGGTGATGGAACTGACGAGTACGACTGCCATCAGGTGAGGATGACAATATTATCTCTTATATTTTAGATTAAACAAATATGAACGTTAATGTTATATTAATTGCTGTTAAACAAAATCACATATGATAAACATATTAAAAGGAAAAAAAACATTTAGCTTATTATAAACAACTAAACAAATAAAACTAGGTCACATCCCAATCATTACAAACGATAAGTAAAAAAAAGAAGATAGAACAATAGGAAGCCAGGATAGATAATTTTGAAAATTTATAACAAAAGACTCATCAACTGAAACACTACATAATGAAGATAGATCATTTTTAATAAATTTTATTTTCATTAAAATACAAACAAGCAATCAAATCAAAATTTACTGCAGTATAAAATTTACTGTTGATGAAAAGATAATTTTTACCAATTGCCCAATATCTTATAATGCCCCGTTTTTCGCGACATTAGTGCGACGGCATTAGCGCTCGTATAACATGGCCCTTACATCTCACACTTTTTGCGTGTCTTTGACAATCTTACTCTAGTAGTTATTTATAGTCTTATTTATAGTTATTTACAGTCTTACTCATAGTAGTTATTTATTGTTTTATATGAGTGGCCAAAGCTTTTGAAATGTTTTTAATTACTTTTGACTTTGAATTATCATATATAAATATAGTTGATATAGATATTGTCATTGTTTGAAATTTTACAAAACTGTCTACATGATTCATTTTTCCTAACACTTTCAATTATTCTAACTATTTTCTTTTGAAGAGTAACCTTCTGGAATTGCTACAATTGCCCCAATAAAGATTAACTCCAAATGCTAACAGGGAATGAAATGAACCAAAAAAGTGTGTCAGAAGCACTTCCAAGCTTCCACAGTACTTCAGTATTTCAGTTCTCCTTTCAGACATTATTCTATTAAAAAATCGAATTACGGTAACTCTAGTTTATACTTTCAGGCCTATATTTTTGATTGCGGGTGATGCTCATATAAGCTTTTCTCTTGTGCGTGGGTAATGTAATTTATTCATTTATTTTCGAAAAAGCAATATAACTTTGGAAACAACAGGCATGATAGCCCAAACCTGTTTTCTGTAATATACCGTAATATTCCAAAAATATTTCACTGCAAAATATATATTAGACTATTAAGTATAAATTGTGCGAAGGTGATTTTTAAGATGATGAAACATTCATCCCTACTGGTGGGACTCGAATCATGACCAGGCAAAGCGTAGCAATCTGAATTGAAATGCCTCAGACCACTACACCAAGTTGGACGTTTCTAAAATAACTACAAAAATTGTATCAATAGTTTGATTTTATGAAAACTGTTTTTTTTTCAGTATACTTGTCTAGCGACGCAATTCAAATGCAAAGCAGGCAATGGGACATTATCGGATTTTTGCATAAATCTGAGCAAAAGATGCGATGGAATTCCGGACTGTCCCAATCATGAAGACGAGCACGACTGTCCACCAAATACTTGTCAAGGAAATCAGGTAGGAACTGGTTCTCACTTCTTCTATCTGTTTTTATGTAAACAAATTATACTTACACTAGCTCCAAATCGTCAGCATTAGTTGAATTAGAATTGACGTTATTCATAAGGAAAAATGAATACTGACAGTTTGATATTATCTATCTACATTACTGTTATGCATGCAATCTCCAATTTTAATTGAAAGCTACAACCTATTTCTTTATCGAACAACTAATTTTTGGGAATAAGGAATCGATAGGAGAAAGGCCTTATTAATATTACTGTTATTTTTCCAATAACAACTATTTTGCGTTTTTAATGCATCATCCCTATCCTCCCCCCGTGTTAAATTGTGGCCTAATTGACGAATTGAATTAGAGAAAATTCCGCCACGGCGCAAAAAACTCCCGACGTTTTTGAAGTCCCCTCCACCTATATGCTCATAGCGAATAGTTTGAACATCAAATTCATTGAAAAAAAAATTCTTATCTATATCTATCGAATAACATATTTCAAACAAACTCAGTAAACTATTATTGTAACCTGAGATTTGCTTATTTGAGTTGATTTGTGTTGCAGTACGCATGTGACAGCGGCAAATGTATTCCATTGGTATGGGTGTGCGACGGAGACAACGACTGCCATGACGGTTCAGACGAGGGAGCGGTTTGTGCGAATCGCACCTGCGCCGGAACCCACTTCCGGTGTCCCAACGGCCGATGCATCCCGCAGACGTGGATCTGCGATGGCCAGCCCGACTGTCCCCACAACGAGGATGAACCTCCCTCCTGCAGCGACCCATCCCAACACAAATGTGATCCCACCTATTTCCGCTGCAACAACAACAAGTAAATCTCAAAATACTCTCCTACAATATTAAGGCCCGGTTGCACGTACGTCGTCTATTGTATACAGATTTGGTGAAAATTATGGAAACAGCTCAATATTACTGTCAAGGATAGCATGTATCTTGTCTACATTATTAATAATATTGTTGCTACTGTTCTGTAGTCCGTTCTAAGTTGGATAGGTGTATTATGACTGGCGTGCTTTGCTGAGACTGTATCTCTTATACTTGCTTATTTATGCTTGCTCCAGTTTGAGTTAAAACTAAATCTTCTCCTGGAGAATGCTTTCTTATTATACAGAGTGAGTCATATGTATGGGAACCCGTCAATAAGTTGGAGACTATTGTAGATAATACTGTAACTTTCAGGATAAGTTATTGGTCGAATACTCCATTTTTTGACGTACAACTGAATTCCAACCCATAAGGGGGTGACTTAGGAGTTGTAACTCGAATATTTCAAGTGTAAACACCCATTGTGTGGTACATCATTTTAAAGACCTATTTAGAACAAGGAAGATGGCATCAATAAAAAAAATCTATTAAGGCTATATCCAAAATGGCGGCTGATTTAAGTTTTATTTTTTTTAAATTATGGGTTGTAACTGAAATGTATACATCCATTGTGTAGTGCATCATTTTGAAGGCCTTTTCAAAACAAGAAAGATGACATCAATAAAAATGTTCTATGATACTTGTATCCAGAATGGCGGCCGATTGAAGTTTTAGTTTTTACTTTTAACTTCAATCAGCCGTCATTTCGAATACTCCACGACCAATAACTTATCCTGAAAGCTACAGTATTATATCTACAACAGTCTTCAACTTATTGAAGGGTTCTCATACATATGACTCACTCTGTATATACGCGTATGTAGATTTTCGATAACCAGGCACTCCTTCTATCCAATTGATTTGTGGGAATCTAGGCTTATTAATTAATTTCATTTCATTATTACCAAAAGTTGTATTTCTTTTACCTTCAGCTCCCTATTTCATTGTAAAGGCATTTTTTGTGTACTTTTCAAATTATTTAGCTAACTTTCTCTCAAATTCCAATTTTTTATTTAAATGCATACAGTAGAACTTCAAATTGTTCGAATTGCTTTTAGAAGCAAGTAGGCGGAATTTCCGCGAATTTCATGTTTTCAAGAAGCATGAACATTTTTAGCAAAGTTTAATTTATACTGTAAAGTATTTAACCGGTTAAAGTAAATAATAGTATAATATAATGGCGGTATTCTCTCTAAATTATCAGTTACTATTCAGTTACAATATCAGTTGCTATCAGACCTCGACGAAGGACGGTCGTGTTTTTAGACTCTCTTATCGCAGTTAGATAAGTGCGGAGTGAACTGTACAGAATATTGGTTATGTTTAAGATGGTATTCTGCTAGTTGTTTTTCGTGTGTCGAAACCAGTTAATTATTTTGAAACTAAATTCTCTCAATCAATAATTTTTTGTGTTCCTGTCTCAAGATGTCCATGTGTTCGAAGTGTGAAGTGCAATTTACAACAAACGAAGGTATTAAATGTAGTAAGTGTAAACTCTGTTTTCATGCTCATTGCACTAGACTTGGTAACATAGAAAAATTCAAAAAAATGAACTCTCAAGTCAAAGCAGCCTGGAAATGTGATGATTGCGTCGGTAGTGCTGAATACGTGAATGCGGGACTTGAAGCTAAACTGAGTCAAGTACTAGAGGAATAACTGCGCTTCGAGCTGTATTCGAGCCAAAGATTGATGCATTGAGTGCAGATGTTGAACTATTAAAGCAATCCAAATATACGTTAGAAGAAACATCCGTTAAACATGAGGATAATCTCACTAATTTGAATAAAATTTCCAGCTATTTAAGTGAAAGGAATAGCAAACTGGAAGATGAAATCAATTTCCTTCATCAACGCTCCAGATTGGATAATATTGAAATCACCGGCATTCCACTTACGGATGAGGAAGATATCTACGAAGTTTTGGAGGCTGTAGCTCGAGTGATAAAGGTTCCTCACCGACTAGAAGACATCTCGATTGCGCATAGAGTTCCTAACGTCAAGGGCACAAGCAACATTGTAGTCAAATTTGTGGCGAGAAAATCCAAGATAGCGTGGCTGGATGCAGCTAAAAAGAAACAGGGTTTGAAGTCCACGGAAATAAAGAGCACCCTCCCGGATTCCCACGTTTTTATTAACGAACATTTGGCTCCTCACAATAAAAAACTTTTAGGTTTGGCTAGAAATCTCAAAAAGCAAGGTAAATTGGCCTTCGTGTGGGTAAAAGATTGTAAAGTACTCGTTAGAAAGGACCTTTCATCTCAGGTTGAGCGTATTACAGGAGTAAATGACCTGGAGAAATATTCAACTAATGATTAAAACTATTAATAATAACTTACTTTCGATAAGACATGTCTTCTTTTAATAAGTTTTAGTAGAGCATTTACGTTTTGATTTTGATATGAATTCAGTATTTCTATTGTACAATTATATTCCATTTTTCGATTTTTTCATTTTTTTCTGTTCGAATTGTGTTAGGAAGGATATGTCTTTAATTGTGATTAAGATCATCAACGTTATTGTATTTACCGTCAATGAACAGTAAAATTCTAGTGATAAGATAAAACTATTCCGAATATTTTATCAGTTATACTTTCTCGGTTATAGTACTGCAACAGTTACTCATTTTTACTGATAAATCAGCTTCAATGAATGAAGTTTAATCAAGTATCGATATTTCGGTCTTACTACATAGATTTTATTTTAGCTTATCTTTAAGTGAATGAATTGATTGGAGATGGTAAATCGTCTCAATTTTCTTCTTCAGAATACGGAGTTTCGACATACTTTTTTTTCTTTTTTTTTACTTTTTCAGCTTTCTTAAAAAATTGAGAAAACTAGTCTCTTAGTTGAATAATAATTATTATTTTCCTTATAACTTAGTATTGATCAAAATCATACATTTCTATATTTTTTCTCATTTACAAACTTTAGCATATTAGAACGTTTCTTATCAATAAATTGTTTTATTCAGTACTCTTTTTTCAACCTTGTTAACTTGTCTTATTTCAATTATATTATTTCATGGCTATGATTAATAATTTTGAAGATGAACTAGCTAATGAATGCTATGACACTTTAATAGAGGATTTATTCACTTTTGATCCCTGCAATAGTGCAAACCGAGCATGCATTAATGATATTAATATTCTCCAAATGAACATACGTAGCATAAATAAGAACTTTGATGAATTTGCATTTATGATTCAGAATAGTAAAGTTAATTTTCATGTAATTATATTGACAGAGACATGGATTAATGAGGAACATTCTTTCGATTTCTCTCTAAATGGGTATTCATCTATTAATCAGCCAGGGAATTTGAATAAATGTAATGGAATCTGCATATTCCTGAAAGATTTCTTGAGGGTAAAAAAATTGATTATGTACTTGATGAGTCGAATTCTATCATACTTGATGTTCAATTGCCTAATCAGGCTGTTCAGCTGACTATGTTTGCCATTTATAGGTCTCCGTCTACGAATATTGATCTCTTCATCGATGGCTTAGATAAATGTTTACATAATTTTCGTGATCATAGGAATATCGTGCTACTTGGTGATCTGGATATAGATTTGATTTCCAACAGTAGAACAACCAACGAATATTTTAACACTATGTCCACATATGGTTTTAAATCGTATATAAACAAGGCTACCAGAGTACAGCTCAATTCAGTATCATGCTTGGATCATATATTCTTAAATAATACTACATTCGATTCAAATGAAATCCGTGGTATTATTTTTGAAACTAATGTAAGCGATCACTACTCTACATGTCTTCAACTAAGCATGTCCAGTGCCGTGGTAACCGAAGGAGTTCCAAATCACAGAGTTATGATTGATTTTGAATCTCTGGTGGAGAGATTGAATTCCGAAAAGTGGTTTGATGTCTACTGCGGTGCTGCTGAAGAGTCCACTATTGTTTTCATTAATAAAATAAATACATACATACAAAATGCCTCTACAAAAAAATCAATACCTCACAAACTCAGACCATTAAAAAATTGGATTACTAAAGGACTTATTAACTCAATTCGCACTAGAGATAAAATGCACAAGATGCTCACTAAACAACCATTTAATACCAGGCTCAAAAGAGAATATACCAAATACAGAAACTTATTAAATAATTTGATAAAACAATGTAAACTGAAATATTACAAAAATAAAATCAAAGAATCTAAGGGTAATAGTAAAAAAACATGGAACTGCATAAATGAGATGATAGGCAGTAAACAGAACACATCTAATCCTGTAATTGACCCAGAAGTCTTGAATAATCATTTTGCTAATGTAGGTAGCATCTTTGCAGAGAGATTGAAAGCATCCAACAGCAACAATCGCACACACTCTGCACACAGAAATACTAATTCACCGCATTCTTTTTTCTATTTCCTACCAATGAGGAAGAAATTTTACAATTCATTGCCTCACTTAAAAACAGTTCAGCTTCCGGTATAGATGGAATATCAAACATGACTCTCAAAAGAATAGCTAATTCTGTAGCTAAACCGTTAGCAGCTATTATAAATAAGTGTTTTGTGGAGGGTGTTTTCCCTAAACATTTCAAAGTAGCCTCTATCGTCTCACTGTTCAAGTCTGGTGATCCTCAAAATCCATCAAATTACCGGCCGATTAGTCTCTTAAGTGTTTTTTCCAAAATAATAGAAAAAGTTATTAAAAGCCGTCTGCTAACCTATCTAAAGAAACACAATATTATTCACGAAAATCAGTTTGGTTTTCAAGAAGGTAAATGCACAGAAGATGCTATTGTCAAACTTGTGGAGATCTTATATAATAATTTTAATAATAGGAAAAAGACATTGGGAGTCTTCCTGGACCTGAGTAAGGCATTTGACACTATCCCACATTCTATGCTTCTGGAAAAACTGCAATGCCTAGGCATAAGAGGTGTACCCCTGGAACTTTTCAAGAATTATTTACAAGGTCGTTCCCAATTTCTGGCTATGGATGGTGTTACAAGTAAAGCTAATTTATCAGACTATGGGCTCCCGCAAGGTACAGTTTTATCACCAATTTTGTTCCTCATCTATATTAATGACATGCTTAACCTGGAAATAAAAAATTGTGAAATTTTATTATATGCTGATGACACTACTTTACTATTCACCACTAACTCCTGGAACGACATGAAAAGAGTTAGTGAAAATGGTCTCAGTAAAATCAAGGCATACTTGGATCACCACACTTTGACATTAAACACCACAAAAAGTACTTATTTAACTTTCTCTCCAAATCAAACCGGCCAACCTAATCAATTCAACAATATTAAAATTCATTCACATACCTGTCTTAGTAACAGATTGGTGAACTGTGACTGCCCGATAATAGCGAGTGCTATAAAAACTAAATTTCTTGGCATAATTCTTGACCGCCATCTTAGATGGGATATACAGATAAATAGCTTATGTCGAAGATTGAGGTATCTAATTTTTAAATTTCACAATATTGGTAGGCTAAAGAATAAAGATATTTCTCGTCTAGTTTATTTTGCTTATGCCCAATCAGTACTGCAATATGGTATAATAGCCTGGGGAGGAGCCAGAAACATCCATCTCAATAAATTATTCACCATACAAAAATGTTTAATCAAATCAATTACTTCCAAACCAAGACGTTACCCCAGCAGTGATCTTTTCAATGAGTTCGAAGTATTAACTGTCAGACAATTATATACAAAGAGTCTTCTCTTATATATAATAAAAAACAAAAATAACTTCAGACTTCGAGAGACTATGTATGATTTGAGACCATCTAGCATTACTTTTCAGAATGATCGTACAGTGTTGGACGTGTGTTGTAGGCAGTTTGTCTTTGTAGCTAAAAGACTACTGAATCATATACCTTTTGATTTTGTCAATTTCAGATTAAACAGTAGAACTAGGCATGAATTGGATAAATGTATTGTAGCATTCAAGCTCAATGAAAAACTATTTTGATACAAGTAAAATTCATTTACTATAGATCCTATACTTTCTGTATTGATCAAAGATTTTCTCCTTCCAAAGTTATAATAACCTTTAGAAATAACAAATATCAAACTTTTTTGTAACTATTGAATAATGTATTCTTTTGTAGTGAATACCTTTCCCTCTTATTTTCAATGTTTTTTGAACTGATTCATGAATTAAACTACGTGATTTTCCATTTCCTTTTATATTGTATATAAATTTCAATATGCTAAGCATAGTGGATACTGTTTACATAAATTATATGCTATGATTATCATCATTTTATAATCATGAGTTGTGCTGCTGTTCAATATTTGTAATTTATATTTTGTACATTTCTATTTTCACGAATTATTGCAATTAACTTTAACTGTCTGTATATTTAATATTAATTTCTTTCATTTTATAGAGTAGTTTTTCAACATCCTGTTTCCCTCGATATTGTTATTATGTTATTTATAGCGACTCATTCCTGCGCTCAGGTGAAACCTTTGCAGGGATTTTTTCTTCTCAATGTGTCTTGTAAATTGTCATATAAGGATTAGGTTAGACAAGTTTTGTGAAAGTGTTGCATTTTATACTGTAAATTTGTTTTTTGAAGAATAAATGATTTTGATTTTTTTGATTTTGATAAATTTCCCGTTATCACGAAAACATCAATTGCCCGTATGGGGTTCGATCCCAGTAATTGATTATGATAATTAGAGTTCTACTGCACATTCCAAAAAAGCTATTACAATAATTGTTCTCAATAGCTTTTTAGCTTCTTTTTTCGATTTTTGGCATACTTGTATAATTTTATTGCTATTTCTTTTATTGCCAGATGCATTCCTGGGCGTTTCCGATGCGACTATGACAATGATTGTGATGACGGTTCGGACGAGTTGAACTGCGAGCGACGAGAGTGCAGCGAGTCTGAGTTCCGGTGCAACGACGGTCGCTGCATTCGCGGTGCACTGCGCTGTGACGGAGAATACAACTGCGGTGACAGAAGCGACGAGACCGACTGTAACACTACATGTTCTGATAAGGAGTTTCTCTGTCGCAACCTCAAGCATTGTATCTACATGTCAGTACAAACAAACGAATTGAGTACCTTTATAGATACACTGTGTAGTGCTTCACACTGATACACTTGATACACTGGTATATATCACACCGAACGCATATTACTTATGAATTCGTATTCTATCATTTCAAAGCTCTCTGCAGTCAGATTCTTTCTCTCCAATAATTGTTGACTGTCAATCTAAGCGATCTCCTGTTATTTCAATGTGTGATTTTTTGGGATAGTAATTGAAGTCTTTGGCGAATGAAACCAAAACTTGAACACTCTCCCCTCCTCCCCCCACCAAAAAAAAATTATAAGATCAGAAAGTCGTTCAGTTCGATTGTCAACTATTGGAAAGAGTAAAGGCTAACATCAGAGAGGGTCTCCACATTTGTGAGCATAAAATGGATACCATCTCAACGATATTATTTTTGTTCATAGTATGTCAAATTTCATATTCCAGGAAACTTATTTCTGCAAATAAATTATTTTTGACCTTCAAATGGTGGAATGTTATTCATTTGTAACTTGTCTGGTTCCCGTGGCAGACATATTACATACTATAGATGAATTTATTTATTTATATTCATGATACAAATGACACTAATGTCATTGGTAGATAAAATAATAAGGTAGTCCTTGTGCTATTTTTCTTCCAAATTTATAGGTGATGAAACAGTCCAAGATAAGGTTAGAATGTCACTTGTACAATTCTATTCCAAAATAAACATAAATAAACATAGAATAATAGTAATTAATATAGATAATCAGTTGAATCATAAATGAAGTTTGGTGCATTAATTGGGTGTCATTCATATGTGAGTTTATCTCAATTGTGCGAGTTTTTAAACTTTTCGTTATTTGTGTTTATTATCTAAAACCATCAAAACATTTTAAATAGTATCAGCATATTGCCATTTAAGACCCAAAACCCAACTTTCATATTTTTTCTTTCACCTTCAAACCCTTCATAACCTACAAGGTTCTGTTCATACATTAGAGATTAGACGAATTGTAATCTTGCTAGCATATCTGAGGTACTCCCCATTAATTTACTGTTTTCCCCTCTCAAGTATATTTCTAAAGTTAATTATAATGTGATTTATGTTTGTTACAGTGAGTACAGATGTGACGGCGACATGGACTGTTTCGATGGCACTGATGAGCAGAACTGCACGGCTGAATGTGACACGGAGACTCACTTCTCATGCGTCAATGACAGCTTTTGCATTCCACTCGCCTGGCGTTGTGATGGGCAGAACGACTGCAAAGATGCCAGTGACGAATATGAAGAAACCTGTGCTCACGCTGCCTGCCAATTTGGAAGATTCAGGTAGGAACATTTGATTCCATGTGTTGAGATGCACCATAAGTCTCCAATCGTTCAATTCATAAATAGAACTGACTACAATGACAAAATGGGAACAGTCAGATACGGCTACTTTCTACTGGTAGTCCCGGTTATTGACTGCAGCTGGTCAGTGTAGCTTCTTTTAATTGGACCACTATTTTTTTTAATAAGATCCCTGGTAATGTGAGAGATGTGCTCGCCGAAAATAATTTCGCATTACATTTGAAAAGTATCCTGTTGATTTCCTCGACTTAGGTCTAAATATGGCTGAGCGATTCTCGGATGCAATAGGATAATATTACTCTAAAAACGTTATTATAGCTACACAATTTATAAGTTATACACTATTTATCAAAGTTATAGCATCTTCATACATACTAATTATGCATTACATTTTGCACTAATTCTATATTGTTGTAAATGAATAACTCTCCAAATATAAAATCAAGTCTCAAAATATAGTTTTATATTCACAAAAATTCTCCACAAATTCAATTGTTATTTCACACCTCCACAAGAAATATTTTTCTCCACAGGTAATCTAGCCTAGATCAAGGCATGAATTGTCTATTTTTTTGTGCCCAGAAGATAGTCCTGAGACTCATCTTTAAAAAGTCTCCACGCTTCTCTTGTAGGCCTTTATACATAAGACATAGAATACTCACAGTTCCTAGTGTTTATGTATATCACGTGGCTGAATACAATTATAATTTGAGGAATGAATGGGTGACAGGAGCTGACATCCACCAGCATAATACAAGGCGCAGAAATGAAATTCGTACTGAACAGCATAAGACGATTTTAAATTAGCTGAATCCCAAATATTTTGGGGAAAATATCTTCAACGCCTTGCCAGAAAATATAAAGGATTCTCAGTCACTAGTATCATTCATGACTAGGTTGAAGGAATGGTTGCTGGCGAGATGCCTATATAGTCATTACAGCCTTCTTGAAGGCTTATTAATCCTTAAATTGATGTTTTTTTTCAATTTGTATCATGAATTATGTTGTAATGTAATTTAATAATAAGAAATACCATTGGGTTTTGCATCTGGAATAATAATAATAATAATAATAATAATCAGAAATACCAGTGGGTTTTGCATCTGGACTGACTTTTATGATTCCAAAGAAAGAGGGGAATCTGAGCCCTGGAGATTATAGACCAATCACATGCCTGAACAGTACTTACAAGCTAATGACATCCACGCTCGCTTCCAAGATTGATAGCCACATCACTCTTAATCATGGCAACAGAGCAGCTTGGATGTAGGAAGGGTGATAAAGGCTGTAAGGAGCTTTTGATTCTGGACTCTTTTATTGCAGGGCAAGCAAGTGCAAAGCAAAGGAATGTATCAATAGCTTGGATAGATTATGCTAAAGCATTTGAGTCGGTTCCACATAGCTGGCTGTTGTATGTTCTCCAGCTCTACAAGTTGGATGTAGCTCTTGTGAACCTCATGAGGATGGTAATGAGCCAGTGGAGTGTAAAACTGAAAGTAGAAAGTGGAGAAACACAAATTCAGACTGAATCAATCCAGATCTGCCGAGGAATCTATCAAGGAGATAGCTTGAGCCCACTATGGTTCTGCCTTGCATTGAATCATCTTAACCTGATGCTCAGAGAATCTACATATGGGTACAAAATGGAAGTTTCTAGGAGTCTTAGAGTTTCTCATAGCTTCTATATGGATGATCTGAAGTTTTATACCAGATCCCCAGAGCAACTGCAGGGTATGATGGAGCTAGTTTCTGCCTTCAGTCGGAACATTTGCATGAAGTTTTGATTGAGTAAGTGTGCTGTGCTGCATGTGGAGAAGGGTCAAATGAAAATGCAGAGTGTTGAACTGAGAGCACTGGATAGTGGGATATCAGAGCTCAAACAAGGACAGTCATATGAGTACTTGGGACTTTATCAGCATCTGAAAATCTCAAAAACAGAAGTGCTCACAAAAGTGGAATGTGAATTCCGCAGCAGACTTGATATAGTTCTAAAAGGAAAACTATCTGCAAAGAATTGCATCAAGGCTGTGAATACTTGGGTGATCCCAGCATTGACCTACACCTTTGGAATTCTGAAGTGGGCAGATACTCGATTGGAGCAGATTGATAGGTATGTCAGGACAAAGATGACTAAATTCAGGATGCATCATCCGCGTGCCTCGGTTGCTCGACTGTACCTACCAAGGAGTATGGGAGGTCGCGGTTTGATGAGGGTATCAAGGTTATGTGTAAGTCAGGAAACGAAGTTAAGATCTTACTTCCAGAATGCTGATTCAGATTTGTTTGTGAAGGTATGCCAGCTGGATAATGATTACACAGCCCTTGATTTAAGAAACAAAAGAAGGAGCGAGCTGCTATCTGCTCAAGACCTAAAAGAAGAATGGAGGACAAAAGAGTTACATGGACGCTTTTATGGGCACCTTAATTCAGAGCCAATAAGTGAAGAGCTGTCTTGTATGTGGCTGACAGTGGGAAGTTTGTTTCCAGAGACTGAGGGATTTGTACAGGTGATTCAAGATCAAGTGATAGCAACAAATGCTTATAGAAGGCATATAATGGGAGACAGGACCATAAGTGACAAATGCAGGATGTGTGCCAGTGCAGTACAAAGTATCCAACATATCGTATCCGGCTGCTCAGTGCTAGCCCCAACAGAGTATATGTTGCACCATAACAATGTGGCAAAAATTGTGCACTTGGAGCTGCAGATCAAGTTTGGGAATATTGCAGAGGTCCCCCCTTATTATAACTATCAGCCCCCTCCTCTGGTTGAGTTCAATCACGTCAAGATCTACTGAGATGTCCAAATGATTACAGACAGGCGAGTAGTACACAACAAGCCTGACATACTAGTATTGGATCAGCTGGAGAAGAGGGCTTATATAATTGATATCGCTGTACCATTGGATAAGAATGGTCAGAAGACCAGAGGCGAGAAACTCAGGGGACATCATTTGAGCTAAAGGAAATGTATGGGCTGAATACAGTGAGAATACTTCCAATTGTAATAACAGTCAATGGCCTGATACTCAAGTCAGTTGTGGAAACCTGTCCAAGTGAAATGTCTTGAATTGTGAATTGACTTGGTAGACGAGATGTTGAAGAGAATGCAAAAATCTGTCCTCCTTGACACTGCACATATTGTGCGTAAGTTCATAAAATAGTTAATCAGTGTTATAAAGATGAAATTTAATGAAGGTTGCATAGAAGTGCCCTTTTTGAAAATATATCCGCAAGAGCGTGCTTATAAAAGCAATAATAATAATTTATTGATTCTTCTTCACTTTCATAACAATTGAAGAAAACACAAAATAATGTGTATACATCATAAAAATATAAAACGAATCAAATGGCTCACAAGACTTTCGTCTGAGCCTAAGGAAATACAAACAAAAAATTACAGAAAAGGTGAAAAACAACTAAGCAAATGAAGAAGAACAAGAGGTTTGAAAAACTAAAGAAACTATAGTAAGATTAAATATGTTAACAAAAGAGAGAAAAGAAACTACTAGAGTGTCGACAGATGAACAGAAACTAATACTTATTGGGAGAAAAATATCTGAATATTTTGCCCACCTGCAGCATTTACCCTTCTTAGGGCCGTTTGCACAGTATAGATTGCTAAACTCGATTAAGTTAATCGAGTTTAAGTTAATCTGAAAGTTTAAACTTGAATCGGTTTTCTCAGTGCATTTACTAACCCAGTTTAAGTTAAACTAGTTTAGCGTTAAGTTGGTAATAGAATGTCATTGTTTATAATATTAGGAAGGCTGATTTTTACAGGAAATTTGTTATTTGTTTACAAACGATCAGTAAATTGAGGTTATGTAGCTACTATTTCCTTCTTCAAAATCCACAGAGCTGTAAGTTGTACGGTAATAAAAGTGAAAAGTGATCAAGAAATTATTCAAAAAATGCTTTATTACTATTAGATACAAACTTATATTTAGTTGGCACCAAAAAATATATTTTAGAATTCAAGATAAAACAGTTATTTTGTTACGCTTAAATCTACTATGATTTTCCTCGTTTATTAGAAATCTCTCGAAAGCAAAATATCTCAGTCATGTGTTATTAAAAACATGTTTTCTGATCAAAGACCACTCATAAAAATTGTCTTATTTTCTATCAAGTGGTTTATTTAATCAAATACTAAATTGACACTTGCTTTACTCAAGCAAAACCGTTAAAAAATTCTCTACCATCCCAGAAATTTAAATGTTTCGTTTTTGCCCAATTTTTCTCAGTTCCAAAATTTCTTCGCAGTCATTTCTATCAATCGCATTAAAAACTTCTATCAATTCTATCAATAATGATTCACTATAACCTAAATAATTATTAACGTCTACAGAAGCATTAAAAACAACCGTCGAAAAATAATTTACTATCAGCTGTTTCCCCATGAAATCTTTACAGATGTCAAGTTAATCCAAATTATTTGGTTTAAACCTCCTGCTTTGGAGGTTTAAACTTTCCCAGAGTTTAAACTCAATACAGAGTTTAAACTGATACTGTGCAAACGGAATTTTAGTTTAAACAAAAAAAATCCAAATTTGGTTTAAGCTTTAGCTTAAACTTACACTGTGCAAACGGCAAAGGATCAAACTTGCCTACATATTCTGTAACTAATACCCTAAAACATGAACCATACTGCTAAATAGCTTAGTAAATTACTGTACTAATGTCTTGAATTATGTCTCCATATAAGTCTGTAAACGTTTTAATCCATTTAAAGATTCCTTTTTTTAATATATTTTTAATGTAAATACAATGTAATGTTGTATGTTATAATGTAATTATACAAGGTGCGCCACAGAAACTTACTTATTTGAAAGGTAAATAAAAATAAAAGTTCTTTAGTTATTGTTTTGATTTTTTTATATGAGAATACTATTTCCCAATTTTTTTTCATGCAGTCTTGAAAATTGCATCAGATAAATGGCGACCCCCATTGCGCATACACTGATGAACTCGATTTTTGAAATTTGTATACAGTTGTTGCAGTATATCAATCGGTATGTTGGCAATGGCGTCGCGAATGTTGTTCTTGAGGTGTGCTATGGTCCGTGGTTGATGGACATTAACCAGGGATTTCAAATAACCCGATAAAAAAAATCACATTGAGGAAACGCATGTGGAAATGATCCTCGTCACTGAAAAAAATGACCGCGTCTTCAGGCAGGTTATCATTTTGACGAGCAACAAAATTGCGTTCAGTCAATTCTTGAACAACACCCAATTTATAAAGATGAAATTGAAGGTCTCCATGGAAAATTTGTCGAACAGTGGAGTCAGAAGTTGCCATAGCAGCTGCGTGTTTGCGAGCTGGACGCCGGGGAGAGCAAACAACTGACTGCCTCACTCTTTCGATATTTTCTGGAGCTCTGATGGTTCGTTGAAGTACATTCCTGGGGTTAGCGACACTTCCACACTTACGGCCAGAAACGATTCTGTGAGGAGGAATTTCAAATCGAGCGCGGAAGGCACGTTGTGTAGCAAGAACAAGTAATCGACCATTATAAAAGAAGCTCTCAACTGCGAAGACCCGCTGCTCACTAGACCAAGAGCATAATGGCTACTTACTTGAGGGAGGATAAACTTGGAAGCTCCACCCTCCTGATGCGCCCCCTCCCACCCCTCTACACGACCAATTCACCGCTCGGGAATTTTTCAAATAAGTAAGTTTATCTGGCGCATCTTGTATCTGTATTCTTTATGTGAATTTTATGTATGACAATAAATTGTCAATGCTATTCTAAATGGCCTATGACATGTATAATATATGAATAAACAACCAATAACAATAAATAAACCAATGGAAAATAACAAATTATAATGATAGCATAATAATGCCTGTAATGGGCGTAATGCCTGTAGTCTTCCTTGACATTGTAAATAAATAAATAAATAATTAAATCTCAAATAAAAAATAAACAACAAAAATCATATATATAATAACCAGATCTCAAAAAATGTTGCTCGAAGCCTTTCGCTGTGATGAATCGCTTCATCTTTTGCTTCATCTTTTCGATAAATGAATAAGTCAAGTTTGCTATCTAAACTCTTGTATCACAGATTTCATGATTGCATTTCAGATGCACGAACAACAAATGTATCCCGCGCGCGAGCGTATGTAACGGAGTGGATAACTGCGGCGACGGTTCGGACGAATTACATGAGGCGTGCTTGGCGCATGCGCACTGCGACAACGGTCAGGAGATGCGATGTCACGACGGCAGCTGCATCTCGCGTCATTTAGTATGCGACGGACAGTCGGACTGTCCGGATGGTGCTGATGAGGCCAATTGCCATGACAGCGCTTGCCTCAATTCCAACTGCTCGCAAATATGTTTGCCGCACAGACATAACTTCACCTGCCGCTGTGCCGAGGGATACCAGATGAACCTGGCTACGATGGAGTGTGAAGCTAAAGGTCAGTGGCTCAATTCAATCTACTTCTTTCATAATAACACTGGCATGAATTTCTTAGGGTGGCCACTAACGGTGGAACATGCTTGTTTGTTATACACACACACACCCATGTTTAACATGCATGTTTTGTTATTAGCGAGAGGCTTCTAACATGAAATGAACAACCAATAACAATAAATAAGCCACTGTAAAATAACAAATTATAATGATAGAAAAATAATTAAACCTCATATAGAGCAGCAAAGAAGAAAATGAACAACAAAAAATCAGAGATACAAAAACCTTACATTAAAAAAATGCTGATCGAAGCCTTTAGCTGTTATGATGCAACAATGTAAGACTTTATGTGACGCAGACTTTATGTGTATCATGCATGTTCTACCATTTGTGGCCAGCCTTATCATTTCCAGATTATATATTCAATTAAATTTTAATCCAGATTAATAATAATAATCATATCGAGTGACCTGGCTGGCTTAGGTTTGGTGTCAGAGTTTTCAGGTCGCAACTGATCAATTTCAGGACCTCTGACATGACCTAACTACAGCTTTTTAGGCAGTTGGGACCATAACTTGTCCATCCGAAACATGGGAGTGACCAGAGAAAAATATCCTGCATTAAATTTATTGATATCAAATTCTTTTGGAAAAGTCCTCAACCATCTCCATATTTTGCCTTGATTTTGGTAGCAATATGAGGTTGCAATTTATTGTGTAGAATTAAAGACTCTTGATAAACATTTTCTGACCCCAGTCTCGAGTCCTGAAACAGTGGAAGCTGGAGAAGAGCTCAATAACGTCGTTATCAACTCGTTCAACTCTCAGATGGTAAGCTTCTATGCAGAAGAGTTGACGAATCTGGCGCAATCATACGAAAAATGAGAGGAGTTGAGTTGGTTTGTGGGTGACTAGAAGTGTCTGTCAATAAATTGTGTTTCTTAGTTATATATTTTCCTGAAATCAAGCGGATCTTACTCCTTGAGTATGCATCGTATTATCTTGCTTCAAGTACAAGTTGATTTTTTTATCGTACAATAGGGCTATCTATTGTGAGAATAAATACATAGAATTCAAATTGAAGGGGTTATAATACAAGGGGACCAAGTGACATATTGTTAGTTTCGAGAAAATTGAGCCTAAAGTTTACTTACATTAATTAATTCTCCATTCATGAAATGAATATAGAAATGATATTCACCTATTCCTATAACTATTCATTATACTTTTACCAAATCAAACGTACAGCTTCATGTCTCAAATTGCTCTCCTTTCTCAATTATCAGCAAAATAGTGATAAGAAGTATCACTTGTACCCCTTGTTTACCAAACAAAACTCTATCGTCTAGCTACACATAAATCTATCAAATTTACCAGCAATTAAACAATGATTAATGACCTCATTGCAATATTATATGATTCGCTAATTGGTTTTTGAGGTATCTTTTGCTTGGTGACATGGCTTAATCAAGGTTAAATTTTTAATTTGATGGATACGGGCAACCGTTGTCCTGTAAACAAGGGATCCAAGTCACTTGGACCCCTTGTTTAATCAAATAAAACAGCTGTTTGTAAATGTAGTTTAAAAATTTTACATCAGATGTCAGCACTGATTAAACTTACGCTTATACCTCTTGTATACTAGATTTTTACCACTTTCAGCTATCGATTACTGTAGCTAACTCAAAAAAATGAAAAATGTCACTTGGACCCCTTGTATTCTGACCCACTCAATTCGAATTTATTCAAGACAAAAAACACTAGAAAAACATTCAAAAACAATACAATTAAAATACATATTTCAAATAAAAAAAAGGATTAATGGTGGGGTGTGTTGAATAGAAGGAAAAGAGAAAGAATACCTTGCCAACTATTCCATTAATAGGCAGGTAGAGGGTATAAAAGTAAGGAATGAAGGTTGAAGAGGAGTGAAAAAGGGAAGAATGGCAGAGGTAGATAGCAAAAATATAGAGAGAGAAAATACAAGCAAAAACTATGTAAGCGAGTCCACTTATAACAATTATAGCTAAATATATGTTATTGAATTTAATAGTTTGTCCCAAAATTTTGAGCCTCATGCATCGATATGGAGGAAAACATTAGGCTACTGTGGGTTCAGTTTTTTATGCCCAGTTTAATTTTTGTACTAATCTTAACGTCTGTGACAAAGTGTTCCGGAATAGCATTTATTATTTTAGTACTTATATAAATAAACTGCCTCCTTAGACATTCAATATTGGTGTTATATGTAATTTATCTTGTCTTATGTTTATGTTCATGTTTTTAAGGGACGGATTCAAAGATCCAAAGGTTCGAAGAACCTCACACGTCAACCGAAGCTTATTCTGTGTCCCAAAAGTATGTTAGTTAGGCAAACCAATTCCCGTGTCCTTTATAAGATCCAGGAGCTTCTTCCCTATACCAACATCCCATTCCTCACCTGGTTGCTTACAGCCAGGTGATATGCTTATCCAGTATGATATGCTTAGCAGTCTCATCAGACTGATTACAAAGCCTATACATCTGGCTTTCATTTCTGAGTCCAATTGTGTGGAGATGTTTCCTGAAGTGGCCTGCTTGACCTGACCTCTACCCAGACTCACCAGCCACCTGGTGAAGAGAGGGCTTGTGTCTGCCAGCAGTCTTTTGCCAAGTGCTTGACCAGGGTGACCCTGCCATTGCTGGTGGTGTAAGTCCCTGGACCATCTATTTATTGTGTGAAAGGCAGTTGTTTTACTTATGCCACAGCCCGGCTCTGGGCCAAGGAATGGTATACTAGAACCCCGTTTAGCAAGCTCATCTGCACGCTCATTACCTCCTATGCCTACATGGCCAGGTACCCAACCAAGATGCACAGAGTTGAGCGTTGCAAGCCTGCTGAGCGTTTTGTGGCACTCCCACACCAATTTGGACTTGATTTCGTTGGAGTCAAGAGCCTTGAGGGCTGCCTGACAGTCTGACAGGATTACTATATGCTTATTGCAGTAGCGCCTGGCAATGCCTATGTTGGCACAAGCCATGATGCCCCAAATCTCTGCCAGAAAGATGGTGCAGTGTTGTCCCAGACTTGCATAGACTTGTGTTCTAGGTGAATCACTGTACACCCCGTAGCCAGATTTCCCTTCAATGAGAGAACCGTATGTGTACCAGACAAGGCTGCCTCTTTTGGGACAGGGCCCTTCCTCAGACTTCCACTCCTCTCTAGAGCAGAATTTAACAGAGAAAGGTTTAGTAAAAACCAACTCCGTGCTCATGACATCTGATGTCATCTCAAGCACAGGACTGTGAGCAACAGCTTTGGCGATTGTGCAGTGGCCTGTTCCAGACAGGCTTTCTCTCCATTGGCCTGCAACTTTCAGTCGATAGGCTGATTTCCGTGCCTCTGCCATAATAAAAATGTTCAATGGCAGTAATCCAAGAGCAACTTCAAGAGTTGCTGAGGCTCCTGAAAGCTGCAGTGACTAGAAGTGTTTGCATCCTTTGTAGACTTGTGAGTTTGGCTATGGCTGTAACCTGGTTCACCTTTGTCCACCAGACTAGTGATCCATAAGTTACCTGACACCTTATTACTGCCTTGTACAGCCACAGATCTATGTGAGGCCACATCCCCCACATGGAGCCTGCAAATCTTCTGGTCATCATAAGCGCCCATTTAGCTTTATGCAGTGTATTGTTTAAATGATTGTTTCAAGTCAGCTTTGAGTCAATGGTCAGCCCTAAATATTTGACTGTACTTGATACTTCAAGCCGTGTAAATCCAAGTTTCAACCTGGAGAGAGACTCCAGGTTCTTTTTCCTTGTAAATGGAATGACTACAGTCTTCGAGGGATTTATACTTAGCCCCTCTCCTAGACACCAGTCATTAACAGTTTTGAGGTTGACATTCATGACATCAGCAAAAATGTTGGTGAACTTACCCTGTACCATGAGGACTATGTTATCAGCATAGCCCTGTACAAAGACACCTTTACTTGTGAGTTCATTAAGGAGATCATCGACCACAAGGTTCCACAGAAGAGGTGAAAGCACACCTCCTTGCGGACAGCCCATCGCAGCCGCAATCACCATCAACTCACCTTGATGATCAGCCATGATCCGCCTGGAGCAGAGCATGGCCTCAACCCAACTACATATGGCAGGCTCAAGACCACGCCTCTGGACCGCCCGGACCATGGCCTTGTAAGTGACATTGTCAAATGCGCCCTCAATGTCCATGAAGGTACACAAGGCAATCTCCCTGGCAGCAAGGCTGTCCTCCACCCTGCTCACAAGCTGATGCCTGTGGAGGGGAGTTTCTGAAAGCACTCCCTTCCTTAGATGTCTTTCCACCAGTCTTTCCAGCGTCTTCAAGAGAAACGATGTGAGATTGAGGGGACGAAATGATTTTGCAGTTGAGTAGTCTGCTCTTCCTCTCATTGGAATGAAGACCACTCTACTGAGGCACCAGGCTTGAGGGATGTACCCATAGGCCAGACTTGCTCTAAAAAGTTCACACAAGAGAACTAGTAGAGCTTCTGGTCCTTGTTGCAGCATAGCTGGTATTATGCCATCCCCCCCAGGAGATTTGAAGGGGCCAAACTTGGATATGGCCCATTTAACTTTGGAGAGTGTGACAATTCTCCTGACTAAAGTCCAGTTTCCACGATCAGCTCTTGGCCATGAGCTCATTTCGCTGTTGCCAGACATGCCTGAGCAATCACAATCATGCTCAAAGGTACAATCTGGAAAGTGAGTCTCAAGAAGAAGTTTGAGACTTCCATAAATTCCAGTGGTATATTGTCCCCCTGGCGACCTAAGATTTCCCAAGAGGCCAATTGGGCTTGAAGCTAAAACACGCTGCAGTCTCGCTGCTGCGCTGAGACTGTTTACCTCTTGTGTAAATTGTCTCCAGGAGTTTTCTTTAGCTTTCTTGATTGCAAGGCTGTATTCATTGAGTGCCCTGTGTTATGGCTCCCAAATACGGCTACGTTTGCAATGGTTATGAAGCTTTCTTATAGCCGCCCTTTTGCGGTCAAGGTCAGCAGTCCACCACTTAGTATTGGTGTGACTCTTTCCCCGCCGCAATGGGCAACTGTCCTGAAAGCAGCTTGATTTGATTTGATTTGATTAAATTTTCTCCCTGGAGACTCTTTAAAGAGTATAGGAAATCGTCAAGGACTATTTGTCAAAAAAATAAAGGAATACATATAAACATATATTATATACATCACATTCCACAATGTACATTGCAATTTAATCCTCCCAAAAGCCTCATTCTTCATCCATAAATTCTTGAATACTGTAGTAAACCCCATTTGCTAAATATTTTCTCAATAGCTTTTTGAAAATATCCTTATTCTCATTTTCTCTCAAAGCTGACGGCAGTTTACTCATAAATTTCATACCCATATAAGAAGGCTTATTTTCATACTGAGCTGTTCTGTGGTATTGTGCAGAAAATTTACTCTTATTTCTAGTGTCATAATTATGTACGTCACAGTTTCTTATAAATTTTTTATCTCTTATATACATGATCACTTCGAAAATGTACAGTGCAGGCACAGTTAGTAGTCCTAGATATTTAAAATACTCTCTGCAGGACTCTAATGGCTTAAGACCTTTAATCGCTCTCACAGCTCTCTTTTGCATTCTAAAGATTCTATCCAAATTTTTGAGACTGGAGCCCCCCCAAACCAATATTGCATACCGAATATGTGACATTATGAGATTATGAGGGCATGATATACTGTACATGTTAAGATAGTGTTCCCAGTACTTAATCTTTTTTTTTTTTTTAAAGATTATGTCCTAAAGACTCCAGTCATGGAGTATAAGACAAGTCATGTTATTACATAATAATTCTAACACTAAGTAGTTCAACCTAGTTTAGGTTTGAAAGGAATTCTTGTACACTATAAAAAGCTCTATCAACTAAATATTTTTTAATTTGTTTTTTGAAAATCTTCAAATCATCATTACTTTTCAAGATTTGAGGTAGCTTGTTATAAAATTTCCTACCAATATAATCTGGTTTTTGTTCAAATAACCTACTATTGTGACCCATTATATGATAATCTGCTCTGTTTTGCGTATTATACTCATGAACATCTGAATTCTGGATCACACCACTCGTTTTCACATGCATTACAACTTCATATACATACAAAGATGGCACAGTTAATAGACCAAGCTTTCTAAATAAAGGCCTACAAGAGTCTAACCTATTCACTTTCTCTATACATCTGAGTGCCTTCTTTTGAATCTTAAACACCCTGTCCATATTTTGTTGAGATGAATTACCCCATACTAAAATAGCATACCTAATATGAGATAGTATAAGTCCATGGTAAGCAGTTAACAGTAGTCTTTTATCATTCAGCCTAGCAAGCTGCCGCAGGACAAATACCCCAGATGATATCTTATTACATATCCTCTCAATGTAAGGATGCCATGTTAATTTCCTGTCCAATAAAATTCCCAAGAATGCTACTTTCTCTTCTTGGTCTAATTCATTTTCCTCTACAAACACATTTATTTCTCTATCCTCTACTGAATTATATTTACTTTTGAATTGTAGGAATTGACATTTCTTACTATTTATTGTTAATTGCCTTTGCTTCAAGAATTGGACAATTGACTGTACTCCAGTAAAAGCATTTATTTCTAGACTATCTAATAAATAATTGTTAAAGATAAGCGATGTGTCATCAGCAAACAACAGAGCTCTGTGATCTTTTAACTCTTTTGGTAATTGGTTCACATACAACAGAAACAGTAAGGGACCCAGAATTGAGCCTTGAGGTACTCCAGCCTGGACCTCTAGTTTTTGAGATTTAATTTTTACTATTTCATTCCCATCCACCTTGGTAAGCTTGAAATTTGCCTGAGTGCAAACACTCCAGATGATATTTTACAGCACAAATGATCAATATAGTTATCCCAAGACAAGTTCTGGTCCAGCAAGACACCTAGAAATTTCACAGACAGAGGTTGTTCAGCAGTCACTCCATTTATTTGAACGTTTATCTCTTCAAGATCTCTATAATTATTTCTATGTTTGAACTGCAAGAACTGCGTTTTAGTTTCATTCACTTTGAGGTTATGTTGACTGAGGAATTGGGCTATGGCATGTTCATTGACAAAAGTATATAATTCTAATTTTTCTGCATCCTTTGCACTACAAATGTAGGATGTGTCGTCAGCATACATCAAAACCTTACCACTTGTTATTATTTGTGGTAAATCGTTAACATATAAAATGAATAATAATGGTCCGAGGATCGAACCCTGTGGTACACCTGTTTTTATTCTAAGATTATTTGATCTGTATTTAATTTTTTGCTCATTTTCCTCTCTAGTCATCTCCACACACTGACTTCTACCCACAAGATAGGATTTGAACCACTCAAGCTCCACATCAGTAACTCCCATATATTCCAACTTTTTCAACAAGATAGTGTGGTCCACACAATCGAATGCTTTGCTCATATCGAGAAAAACTCCCTCTGCCCTTTCACCATTATCCATTCTATCTATTACATTCTCCACAAGAGACGCAATGGCTGACCTGGTTGATTTATCCTTCTGAAATCCATGTTGCTCGGATGATAAAATTCCATTTCGAAACAAATGCTCCACAAAACGAATTAACATTGCTTTTTCATAGATTTTACCCAGTGCATTCCCTATAGTGATTGGTCGAAAATTATTTGCCAGATTTTCTTCGCCACTCTTGTGGATTGGCACTATCTTCGACTCTTTCAATTTCTGAGGAAATACACCACACTCCAAGGACTTATTCACCAATACTGTTAATGGAGCAATTAAATACTTTTTACAACTTTTTATAACAACAGTTGAGATCCCATCAATACCAGTTGCCCTCTTACTCTTCAGGGAATCAATAATTTCGAGAATTTCTGTTTCTGTGAAAGGAGCAACAACCATCTTTTCAATATGGCTTGAGTCATTTTCTGTTTCAACACATGATTGGGTAAAACCATCCAAAACTGAGTCTTCAATGTTTGAGCCAACTTCCTGGAAGAACTTATTTAGATATTCACAAATCTCGTTTCCATCTTTCAAAACATTGCCCTCTTTTGTTTTCATACTACCAATGTACCTGTTACCATTTGTTTGCCTTGATCCAGTTTTTTCATCATTTATGATCCTCCATACACATTTATTCAGGTTATTTGATGCACTCAGAGTATCCACAACGTAATTGCTTTTTGCTCTTCTTATCTCATTTGTATAGTGCTTTTTCAAGTTCATGTACTCTCTCTCTCTCTCTTTTGTTGCACTCTGCGAGAATAATTTGAAAGCATTTCCTACATCCTGTCTCAATATTGTAATATATCCTCAGTGATCCACTTATTTTTATTTTCCGTACAGCTCATTTTAATTCTCTTTATTGGACAGGAAACATTGAAATAATAATCAAGCGTTTTTGAAAATTCCAAAAACTGATTGCTTGGATCAACCTCACTATACATACTTCTCCACTTCTCTCTGGATAAATGGTTATTAAGACAGTTCAGGTTACTTGTAGACATTTCTCTAATTTCTTCAATACATCTTTTCATTTTTTCAGCTACATACAAACCACTGGTCACTTTCAAAAACTGAAATGTGTGATCGGATAGTTCAGAGCTTCTCACTGCCACTTCACAGTCATTTATGTTGGTGATTATATTATCGATTATTGTTTGTGAGTTTCTAGTGATTCTAGTGAACTTATTCACTTTTATGGTAAGATTATTCACAGTAAATATGTCTCTAAACGTATCACTCATAGAGCTCTTCACATTCAGATCCACATTGAAATCGCCAGCAATTATTATATTATCATACTTGTTTGTCAGATCATGCAAAACTGTATCGATTCGATTACAGAAATTATTCCACTCTCCATTTGGTGATCTGTATACTCCAACAATCACAAACTTCTCTCTACCTTTTCCTATTTCCACTCCAGTTATTTCCATATCCATTTCAATCGAACAACTATCTAGGTAAGGGAGTTTACGGACTTTAACAGTATTTTTTGCTAGTATACAAACTCCACCACTTCTGTGTGATTTTCTACAAAAATTTGCATTTATGTTGTATCCATCAAATTTCAACTGTGATATTTCAGCATTTGTGAGTCCATGTTCTGTAAAAACAACAACATGTGGAGATTCAGCTTTCAAAAATACATTTATCCTATCAACTTTATTTCTGATATATTGTATATTTTGGTGAATAAGAATTAAATCGTTCAAACACTTTGAGTGGTTTGAATCTTTTTCCATACTCTCTGCATCCGTCAGCAAAGGAAGATCAAACCGAATAACTGTACTAGGACACATCAAGGCTTCTTCCCTCTCTTCAGCCATCTCACTAAAAAAGAATCTTCGCTTACTGCACTGTTACAAGGTGATTTATTTACAATTATTTCTGCCAGTCTAGTGCACAGGATTTCTTTCCCCGATCCATTGAGATGAAGCCCATGTTGAGTGAAATTTTCCCTCCTCAATCTCTCATTGAGAAAACAAATACTTATCCTCTTTACATTCTTCCTTGAAATACTATTTATGTGTTTGTGTATTATTTCGTTCATCTTGTTTATCGAATGGTTCAGGTCGGGTCTGTCGAAGCGATTTGGAATAGTTGTCATTATAAGATTTGTTTTCAGACTTATTGGAACCAAGCTATCAAGTACTTTCTTCACATCATTAACATTCTGCACTGTGTTAGCCTCAATGTCATTTGTGCCACCCATAACTATAAGATAATCATTTGGACCAAAATTTTTCGTTTGCCTATCAGCTCCTTCAACAATTTGACTCAGTGTAGCATTTGGTTTGAAGAAAACCTGGGTTTCAAAATTTGGAAGTTTTTCACCAATAAAATCCATTATTTTTCTTCCATGGCTATCCGCCAAAATTAATATTTTATTTCTAATGATAGTATTCTTTTTAGAATTAGTATAATTTTTCCTCTTCACTTGTACATGTGACTCAACTTTATTTCCGTTTTTCTCGATCACATCATTACTACCATCTTGATCCTGTCTTATCACCCTATTTTTATTTTTGGTTTTTTCAGTTTGGGCAGATGATTTTCTTTTACTATAATTTGCATCTATATTCTCATTTTCCTTTTTATACATAGCCAATTTTCGAGATTTGCTGAAAACATTGAAAGAGTTCTCTACTCTTATTGCACCACACTCGAAAGATGAATCAATTATAGTGTCACCTGGCGAATAGAAATTTCTTAATTCTTCTGTCTCAATTTTCAGAGATTTATTCTCGGCTCTCAATAAGATATTTTCTGCCTCCAGAACTTCTATTGTTGTCAACATTCTCGCATTGTTTTCAATTATGTTTTCATTTTCATGTTTCAATAAGGCTTGATCTTGGAGGGCCGTTTCAAGTTCATCAATATTCGCCTGGAGAGACTCTAACAAGGAATTTTTTTCTCCAACTCTATCTGTAAGCTCATAGAATGTGCAATTATGTCGTCTCTTTGTTTATGGAGTTCAACTTCCCTTAGAGATTCATTTATTAATGATACACAAGGTGATGGAGAATCTCTGCGATAAGACTGTCCTTCTTTATCAGTTATTACTGAATCCTCATTAATCGAGTCATTAAAAAGCTGATTTAATTTATTTTCAGGTGGAGAATGGTTATGTAAGTTGTTAACATTGATTTCTTCAATCTTCGTAGCATCTTTGTCGGTTTTCAAGGTAGCCTTACAAGACTTAAATAGACAACGCCATTGAGCTAGACCAGATGTATTAAAACCTGTTAGTCTATACGAAAAATCTCTACAAGTGAGTTTAGGATTACCCTTATTAGTTTTACTTAAGATGATATCATCCATTTCCATTCAAAGATCGAGTTTAGACGATTAGTTAGTACCGTATGACACTGTCGCTCAGCAGAAAGTAAATCAAAATAATGAGTGAGAATAAATTAGTTAATTCTGTAAAATTGATGAAAGGATAAAAGTCTTACATTTCGAACTTGCAATAAACAATTACTACCGAGTTTGCCCAATAATCAAATAGAGTCCAATCTAAATAGGAAGAGTGAAACAGATTGACATAGGATGTATCAGTTATCAGAGTTAAAAAAGGAAATTAATAAGAGTAATATTTAAAGCGCTTAGAACGCTGTTGAGTCAGAAGAATAAAGTAAAAGCAACAATTGATATTGGTACCAGGGGGGGTATAAAGGTGACTAGATGGAATCTCACAGATAAAGTGTAAGAATATATATTTTGAGTGATAATGAAGTCTACTACGTTTATAAAGATAAAATTCGGGAAGTGATACTTTGAGGTAGAAAGGAGACAATTCAAAACAAGAGACTACGATTGCTTATGATTGCATTCTGAAGGTCAGAAGCAATCTGATCAATGTCTGCAAAGAAGGTAACCCTCCTGCCCAGTGATCCAATTTGAGACAGAAGGTCAGACTTATAGAGTGACCAATCTGTTTTCCTCGGATCCCGATAGCAGGAAGAGCCGCCCTCGCTTTGCATGTCGAAACAGACATACCTGTGATCAGACAAAGAGGCCTCATGACTTACGTGCCAGTTGTCAATGACCCTTAGGAGTCCTTCTGAGCAGAATGTAATGTCAATAACCTCACTCCGGTTTCGTGTAACGAACGTGGGACGGTTTCCAACATTACAGACATAAAGATTCTTGGATATGAGAAACTGAAGAAGAGCCTCACCTCTTGGGTTCGTGTCTGAGCTTCCCCATCCAGTTGTGTGGTGAGCATTGGCGTCACAACCTACAAGGAGTTGTCGACCGCCAGCACAAGATGACTCCACCAGGAGTTCAAGTTCTCTTGATGGAGGAAGATCTCCAGAGTCGTAGGGCAAGTAGGCTGAGCATGCAGTTGTGCTCCATTTCCTGCCCTCATAGCTCCAGGTTAATGAGATCACAGTAAGATCTCTGGAACAGAATTCATTAAGAGTAAGGCAGTCCATACCATTTTTCAAAAGTATGCAGGTTCTGACATTCTTGAGAGAGGTACAGTATATCAACCTACCCTTGGTATCACCCAGGCCTTCAACTCTTCCTCGGTGAAGCGATGGTTCTTGGATCAGTGCCAGGTCAAATCCCTCTCTGAGGAAGAACTGGCAGAAAGCAGCAGATGCTGCTTTACTGTGGTGGAGATTGATATGAAGGACCCTGGGCATTATCCTTAACTGGTGTTGAGATAATTGAAACCTGCCAGAGTCCTAGGTTGGCTCTAGAGTTGGCTGACCTGACAGCACTAAAGCAGGCCTCATCCTCGGGTTTGAGGTCGAGGAAAATTCCTGAGTTGCCTCGGGGTTTGGTTTTGGTTTTGTAGTTTTTTCTTTGTCCATGTGATTCCCACGAGCAGCTAGGGGAGTACGGTCGACCCGGACAGAGCCCCGCATGTCCAGGCAAGGCTATGTAATGCAGGAGGGCGCCTGGTATCCTGCAGGCACCGTTAGTGGCACCATGTATAGAGGCCTGGTACCATCCACCCATCAGCACGGTCCACATAACACCTTGGGTTGGCCTGAAACAAGAAAGAGGGAAAGGAAGAAAGAAAGAAAGAGAGAAGAGTGAATGGCCAAGGAAGGCCGACAGATGGATAAAGTAAGAAAGAAAGAATGGCACACAGCTAAGTCAATGGAAAAAGTGCCATTCTAGAAATTAACAGATCCAAAGCATACTAAGAAGGAGAAGAAGGGTTTTGGATGAAGAGCTTTGGAAAGGGGACCCCTTTTAGTCGCCTCCTACGACAAGCAGGGATACTGTGGGCAAATTCTGGCTTCAACAGATTCTTGAGTCCGATGTTCGACTCAAAGCTCCCCCAGCCCACAGGAGCTAGTATCTTGTCTTAAAATATAGTTATTAAGTATTGAGTTTTAAGTGATAGGAAATGGGGGTTTTATCCCATCAAGTATTCAATGACGTTCTTTATATATAAATGGCGTATTGCCATTACCTCAATGTCTCTAAACCCATTTCGGGTACAGTCTTGGTTTTCTTAGTATAATTTTATCATTTTTCGCGCTATGAATAATTCATCAAAATGATCAAAGTTGAAAGAATATCCCCAAAACAATAAAATTGTGCTGTACTGCAGAATTGATTTACTTAGAGCATGATATACCATTTTCAAATTGTTATTATTATGAAATCTGTTTGTTTGGTAAAATTCAATAAGTTGCAAATTCCTCTACAGTCGGACTTCACATGTACATCCCACTTGAGATGATCATCTATTATGATTCCCAAAGATTCAATATTAGTAAGTTTTGTGACAATCACAATTGCCCAAGTTTGAATTGCACCTCACATGCAGTTGAATTGAATAATTGTATTCTCACATGAAATCTTTTGGTTGGCAGGATTCCCGGCTTACCTTCTGGTATCGAGCAGTGTCTTGATACAGGCAATTGATCCTTACAAACCCCACGAAAGTGCTCTTCACACAGTTGATACCACTGGCAACTTCAAGGCAGACTCAATGGATGTCTACATCACCGACAATGAAACCACTATTTTCTGGATTGACAAGCACCTAAAGCAAATCAGTAGCACACGGATCAGTTTCAAAGGAGATGGGGAAGTGAGGGGAGCCGATGGAAGGCCGATTATTGAGGGCGTACATCAGACCAATGACATCGAAGTAAGTGATACTTATTTACTCATTCAATCATTCATAAAAGCACATTCCATGACCATATGGAAACTATTATTCATTCAGCCAATAATGAACAAAACAAGAAAAATCTTGAACGATATTCTTGTTAAGGTGTTCAGGTTATCTCTTATTTATTCATTCATTCATACAAGCACAATAATTGTGCTATGAATTATTCATGTCTGGATGAAAATTATTATTAATCAATCAAAATGTGTATAAGAGAAGAAAATTTCCAAACGATACTCTTCTAAGGATTTTCAGGTTTCATCTGAAACTTGTAATTTCATTCATAGTACCTTGCCGAAGTCATATTTTTCATTTTTCAATTAAAATTTTATTTTCATATGAAGATCAATGATCCTATTAATTTGGTATAATATAAAATAATTAATGACTACAAGGGTAGTGGCTATAATTACTATGATTGTAATAGCGAGAAAGATCATCCCAAATTCTGATAAGGCTGAAATAAGATTTTTTCGTTCCCAAGGAAAAAATAAGTTTATTCCAATAGTTTTGATTGGATTAAAGTGAGATGAATTACTAACTATGCATAATATTCATTCAAGAATGAGGATTTCTTTTTTCTTTTATTTTGATATATCTTTTACTTTTATGTTGAACAAGAATCAAGGTAGTTGTTCAATATACAAGGTTGGTAAAAGTGGAACCAGTTTCTTATTTCTGTTACAAGGATAATTTGAGAAAATGTTTCATTTGGATCCTATTTGAATTAAAAAATACATCTCTCCTTTCTTTGGCTTCGAAATTTTGGTCCACCATCTTGGAGAAGTTTAGAGCTGAATCATAGATGAACTATAGAAAGATTCAGCATGAATGGGAATCATTGGCTTTATTTATAAGGAACGCTGCCAGTTTCAAGTGAATCTCATTATAGGAGCTACCTACCTCAGCCCACAGCCGATACACAAGACTTTATTATTCAATTCAATTTTCAATTCAATTCATTTTATTCAAAAACTTTATACATTACATAGTATGTAAAAACAAAGTAAAGACGATACATTAGTTTGTAACATTAATATGAAAAACAAGTAAAAAGTAAATGAATAACTCCATGCTTGGACGACAAGTCTGTGTGCATGAAGGAGTCTTCTGACAATTGATAAGAAAAATTATAACGATACTTTAATCACACTAGATACAATAAAAAATCTAGTAACTAGAAACTTAATAATAGAATAAGAAATTGAAAATTATAAGCAAAAAATAAGGTTCAACTAAGTGACGAACGAAAAAAAAATTATTAAATTAATTTGCGGCATTTAAGGTATCATACAATCAAAATATAAATATAAAGTACAGTATCTGTGGTTGAAGGAGAAGAAAAAATTGAACAACCCCAATTATAGGTAAGGACGAACTATTAGGACGGGCTATTACAGCTAGACATAAGGAGACCGCAACAGAGCCTCTGCAGCCGCCGGGCCAATACTGAGAAGCCACCTGCTCACTCCACGCTTATAGATGGCGATGCTACACCCCTCACCAATATATAGAATTTCTGGAGGAGCATTGCGATAAAGCCAATGGGCCAAATGGAAACAGTTTGATAATTGCATTGTGTTATAAAGACGAGGGATTTGGATGTTAATATTTAATCTATTTCTGGTAGGATAATTATGCTGAATTTCTGTGAATAGGGAATTGTTTTTTTTTAATAAAAATTAAAAGGTTTTTAATGAAGAGCTGTTAAATATTAAAAACTGGAAATTCGAGGAACAACAAATAAGTAGGGTATCTGTTATTTTTCAAAAGAAGCGTTTTAATGAGTGATCTTTGTGAAACTGCAAGGGGCTGCAATACATTGGATGAGGCACCCCCCCCCACGCCAAGATGCCATATTCGAGCAGGGACTGAACATAAGCATGATAAACGTTCCTACAGTGACCGGCACCCAGGACTTGCCCTAGCTGACCAAATGCTTAGTTCAGCTTTCGCAGCCGCTGCCTAAGGTACTGCACATGAGCCCCCCAGCTCAGCTAATGATCGAATACAACACCCAGATACCTATACTGTTTAACTTGTTCAATAGGTGGACAGCCACAGACAGCAGACAATGGATTGCCACATGAATGCAACCTGAGCTCAATTGGTCCTGGGCTGTTACGTTGGAAAACTGGGAGGCACTTAGTTTTTTCAATATTAATTGACAGGACATTGTTGTCAAATCAGTCCTTCAGCTTGACGAGATCGATGGATGCTTGATTGAAACATTCATTCCAAGTTGAACCCACTGAGACCAGGGCAGTATCATCGGCAAAAAGAAACAACTGACCCTGTAGGTTCAACCTTGATTTGCTGTTGATATAAACAAGAAAGAGTGAAGGTCCCAAAGTACTCCCCTGGATTACACCATAATCCACCGTCTTGAGGTCACTGTCCACCCCATTCAATGGAACTTTTTGTTGTCTATTTTCAAGATAGCTTTTGAACCAGTTGATTGTGGTAGTACTTGCTCACCTCCTGATTTTGATGTTACATATTTTGTTATTTCAAATAAACCATCAGAGGTATTTTTCGAGCATCTGAAACCAAACTGTTTGTTTGAGATTATGTTATTGACGTTTAAAAAATCACTCAACTGAATTTCAACACACTTTTCTAGAATTTTACCCAAGGCAATCAAAAGAGAAATAGGTCTAAAATTACTAACAGAGGATCTCGAACCAGATTTAAAGTTGGGAATCACCTTAGCAATTTTGAATGGTTCTGGAAATTTCCCAGCTGAGGTTTATCACATACAGAAGCGGGATTAGTAGCTCATGCACACTCTCCTTAAGCAGTTGAGTAGGGATGGCATCGCAACCTGCCGCAGAGCGACCCTTCATACCGGCCACTACTCCCAGCAGATCACGCCCGGTAACAGGTCGCAGCGCAAACACAGCATCATTGGCGTAGTCAGAGTCTCTAATCTCAGAGGGCCCTGAGGGATGAATTGCTGCTGCCAAATGTTCACCCACAGAAGCAAAATATCTATCAAATTTTTCAGAGACTTTTTTGTTCTAGAAGGGGAAATAGGACCGCCATCAATGAAAGCACTGATTGGGAAATGATCCTTTGTCTTGGGACGACCAGAGACCTCACTGACATCAGACCAAAATTTTCGGGGATCTCCTTCTGCTGAATCTAATTTATTTTTGTAGTATGTAAATTTTGCTCTCTTAATGGATGAGTGGAGGGTGTTTCTATAGTGGATGTATTTTTCTCTTAGATTAATATTGAAAGGTTGGTTGTGGGACTGCTTCCTGAGTTTGTCTCTTTTACGAATTGAGTGAACAAGAGATTGTGTGATCCAAGGTTTAAGCCTTGAGGTCCTCGCATTGGTTACGGTATCTACAGTGTTTGATGCGATAATTGTTTGTAGAGTGTTAATTAAGTTCATTGCTGACACATCTACATCAGTGATATTCGTAACATGATCCCAACTCTGATTTGTGATAGCATTTTTAATATTGGCCCAATTGGGCATACTTTTGATCTCCCTCTGTGCAGCTCTCTCTCTCTCTCTCTCTCTCTCTCTCTCTCTCTCTCTCTCTCTCTCTCTCTCTCTCTCTCTCTCTGATGAGAGTGGAGAATGAGACAAGTGGCAAAGTGGTCGGTCACTGCTGACTCTATCACAACAGATTTCGCACTAAACTTAGTTGTTATTAATTTTAGAAAAATATGATCTATACAGCTATTGCTATCTGGCCTAGTTATGATTTCGATGCAAGGAATTAAATTTGCCTCACAAAGGGTATCTAAATAATTATCACGTAAAGTATTTGGATTAGTTTGTAATAGATCGCAATTAATATCTCCTGCAAACATGCATAATTTATTATGAAAAGTATCGTTGTTGTAGTAAGAAGAGAGACCCCCGACAAACATCGGAAAGTTGGAATTCGGAGTACGGTACACAGCCAAAAGAGAGCATTCGACTCCCTCCCAACTAAAAGTAAGAGATAAGTTTGTGGCAACT
Organism: Nilaparvata lugens; assembly: GCF_014356525.2. Taxonomy (NCBI): domain Eukaryota; kingdom Metazoa; phylum Arthropoda; class Insecta; order Hemiptera; family Delphacidae; genus Nilaparvata; species Nilaparvata lugens. Next base: position 70,642,810 of record NC_052518.1, on the reverse strand, counting down.
CCGCCCAACAGCAGCTGGCTGCAATCAACTGATAAGCTGCTATCAATGTAGATAACAAATCCGTCGCTATTATTTAAACTGTTGTAGGATCGGAATAGAATATAGCCTGGAATATTATTTAAGTCACTATCATCTTTAAGCCAGGCCTCGGTGAGAATGATACAATGGATTTTGAGTTTAAGACTGTACAAAAAAACTAAAAAGGAATCAATATTTCTATTAAAACTACGAATATTTTGATGAACCACCCTAAACGTCGCAGTATTATCATGATCAATACTTGCAAAGTCACTTACATCGTTACATGTTAAATATTCAACTAAAGGAACATCATAAGCATCCTGCGTAGGAACCATTATCTTACAAATAAAAAAAAAAAAACAAAAAAAACATGAGTAACGGACGTTTGCCTCACCTTGTGCAAGTTGAGAATGAAAAAGAGATGTTGCTTAAAGTATGAAAAACTGACAAGTAATTATCTAATACTGATATTTGCATTCGAGTATGCTTATATGACATAGAGATTTAATTATATAATGAACTTCACATTCAGTATAAATATGAATCATAGGAAGGGTAATGAAAATTGGGATAGTAATGGATAAATTAGTACGATAAGTTAAAATATGAAAATAGAAATAAAATTAGAACCTAACCAGAAAAATCATATTATTTTGATTGCGTTATACGAATGAGTATTGGTATAGATTATAAGTATTAAGTAAGTTATTATCAATTATTAGTACTTTACGTCACAAGTCCGGTAACGATAATTTACCGCATAAGTATGATTGTTTCTGCCCGAAACGTAGTTGAGGGCAGAATTATCATACGAATGCGGTAAATTCGTTACCGTACAAGTTACGTACAATATTTTTTTGTCATACTTATCTGAGAAAGAATAATATTGCTGAGAAACAGAAACCATTACCTGCTGATGCTCGAGTTACTGCATTTTATAAACATGACCTAGCCCGTAGCGCCTAGTTCATAACAGACATACCCAAATAAAATAATAAAGACCAATATTATTAGATTTCAGATGAGTTCTTATATCTTAAAACTTCTTAGATGAGTTCTTAAATTAATTGAGTTATTATATTAATTACTCAGATGTTATTAGGACTCAGTGGACAGTGTCTCCGAGAGCTATTTTCTAGAAGGCCGAATGAAGCACACACTCATACACTGCTAGGAATTTGAATCTGGATAAGTTTGATTGGGATAAGAAACATATTCAGATGTTTTCTGATCATGCAGTAATGAAGGTAAATATTCTCACTAAAGTTCTTAACAATAAGAAGTTTAAATTGTTGTTACCAAGTGAAGACTATACTGCTACCTGCAGGTCATTATGCGAACTATTTTGGAATAAGGAATTTTGTGGTTGTCGTTGACAAAACTCTCATTTGGAGAGCTGAAGGCAGCTGTTTGAATGTTCCCATTTCGGAACTAGGAAACATACTCGACTGTGAAGAAAACATTATGATCTCTTTACAGTATAGTATGCTGTAATGAAAATCACATGTTTTCTTGTTCTGCAAACAGCTGTTTACCGACTTGATTTAATGCATGGAAAACAGCTGCAATTGAGTATGACAAAAATATAATGTCTAATTGAGTGATGATCATCTTTTGTTCAACAGCTGAAGAATCTTGTGGATCCAAGAAGTATGTCGGTCGACTGGGTTGGTAAACTGATTTACTGGTTGGATGGAGCCACCAGAGAACTGGCTGTAGCTTCATTCGATGGAACCAAACAGCTGACTCTCATCTACAACTTGCAACATCCATTAGATGTGGTCGTGGATCCTGCTAGCAGGTAAGCTTCTTTATCTTGATAATTCAAATCCAAAATTTTATTCAGCATTCCGTGCTTTCCTATGGTTTTCTGTTCTGTTGGGTAAGAAAAAACATTGGTTCATATGGGAGTTTTTACTGTTGCTTATGCTGCTACTGTTGTTTTACATTGCAAAACATACCGTACCGTCTGCTTAGAGTTTTAGCAGTATTATAGATGGTTTAGTTACGAGAAAAAGCTCTGATGCTATCTTACCGCTGCAATTTCAGACTCGTTCTCGTTACTGAAACATCCATGGCTTTAATTTCGGCTAAAATAATATTTTCTGTAGCTACATTGGTATTTTTCAATAGAAGTTGAATACCTTTTCCAATTATTTGAAAAAATCAATGTGAAAAAATAAATTCTTGAAGGAAGGAATAAATAGATACTCATAAATCAAAATCATACGAAAATCAAAAGCCAAGTATTGGAATCAGCTTTGAATTGATAAATTCAAACTTGATACGATATTATCAACTTCTGACACAGTGTTTGGTGAGATTTGATATTTATTCATAATAAAAACACAAGTATCTAGTCAAATATCACGAAAATATGAATTCGTGATAATAGACTAAATCTTTCTGTTTTCATCAATATTTATACAAGTTATATAACGAATTACTTATTAACTTTGTATTTCCAACTAATGTACTAACTTATTAGTCAGTTCCGAGCTAGCGGATATAGGGAACTTTTCTCTATCACAAGATATAAAACTATTGTAACATGTGGTTATCAAGTACATACATTTTTTAAAATACTATTTGTTCAATCGCAATCTCAACATACATTTAATGGCAGATGATCTTCGCCTCACCAGAACGTAATGAATGAGTTAATTTTTGTACATCATATAGAAGTAGGCTACTAAGCTTTTTTTTACCCCAAATTATATTAAACATTTCATTTCTATCAGTTGTTTTACTGAGTTATACTAAATAAAGTTCCTTAGATTTCTTATTCAAGTACTTATTTTAATGACCTTTAAATATATGTTTTTCTTTGTGTGTTTTTCTTTATTCAATTTAGTATTATTATTATCATCAATTAATATTGGAATAGTTGTGTTATATCAAATATTGTTGTCTGGTTTCAGCAAATTATTCTATTCATTAGCTGATAGCAACCCTCGTATTGATTCAGCATGGATGGATGGAACAGAAGTGAAAACGATAGTAGCAAGAATGGAATATCCCGTAGGATTGGCCATAGACTTTCCAGCTTCAAGAATCTATTGGACAGACACAAAAGCTATGATCATAGGCTCTGCGCTACTTGATGGTAGTGGGCGCAAGGTTGTGCATAAGTTTGATTATGGTAAGAATTATATTTCACACAGTATTTTTGTCTGATTTGCCATATATCCATTGTCTTCTTCTCTTCTCCATTTTGTATTACTCGTCAATCTTTTTATTATATACAACTTTATTGTTTTAATTCGATTAAAGGAGTTTTTCCATCATTCAATCACAATAATCACAAGTTCAAAGCCGAAAATAATATTTGATTTCACATGTTAGTGACAAGGCAGACGAATTTGGATGCATCTGAAATAATTAGTATAGTAAGAACTGGGAGTTTGGTAGCAATGGCTGCATTGAGTTGTTAACGTGGTGTTGTGTCTTCAGGATTTATGTATTTTATGAGTGTCCTACAAAACGAGCCTTACTGTTTCAATATTTTTACTGTTATTTAATTGTGTAGCATGACTGCAGTTTTGATGCTTGTCATGTCTCGGCAAGAGTAAAGTTATTCTAAGCCTTTTTACGTTTATAAACTAAATGATTGTGATTAATTATTCTAATAGCTATTACTGTGATTCTTCAATTCTCATATTTTCTTTCAAGACACAAGATCGTATAGCTTTGATGTATTTTAATAATAGATCTACTATGATTGGGATTTTATGTGTTCAATACTATTGTGACTAGTTATTAGATACAATACCACGTTGAACTTGATAAGTTATTACCATGTTACCATTGTTTGTCGATTCTATAAACTATTTAATAATAATATTTTATGTGTTCAGTATTGTTATTAGTTCGTTAAATATCACTCATAAAATACCATACCTATATGATCATTTGATGATTTGTTCTGATTGTTTCAAGATACAAGGCCACGTAGCTTGGATGTATTTGAAGACTGGATTTACTATGGTTCAGACCACACCAACAACTTATGGAAGATAAGCAAGTTTGGAAAGCAAAATGATACGATAAAACCAGTCAACTTGACTGATGGATTGGCGAGCGTCATTGATCTAGTCATTGTCCAAAAGGCAAAACAGCAAGCTGGTAAGTCACTTTAAATCACCTAGGAAATTTAGAGCGGTATGAACCATTTCAGTTTAACATTTTTGCTGCATAAAAGAAATATTATGCTCAGTTCCTTTTGCTGCATATGTCGACTCTGGTCGATCTGATTTTTTACCGCTGAGTGAATAAATCGCCTTTTCTCCACGACAATAGAAAAACTTCTTCTTTGGCATGTTAAGTCGACCATAGTCCCAATTGATAGAAAACGTATACTTCCCACTGTTTGTAAGGTGCTGCAGCCTGTGGCAAGGTTTGAAATATCTCATGTTTACTATACAGTAGCCGGCATTAACCAAACCGTTTGTGATGATTTGAATTAAATCATTATGATGTTCATTTCAGTTATTCCAATTGTTGTATTAAATAGCAATTAGACTGAGCTATATTGTTTTTGAAGTGTTGATTAATGGCAAGTAAGTGAGTACAAATCATGTCAACAAACTTTGTTGATATAGCTGCTGCTTCCAGGTAGGCTACATGTTTCTAACCTAAAATGGCTTGAATAGAACAGAATGATATTATAAAGCTTCTACTGATATAATATTAATTAATTGCGTGATACTCTTCACATTTTTATTGAAAAAGTAGTTTGTTTCTTAAGTAATTTTGAATAGAACATAAAGAATTTCCAATTGAAATTATCAAAAAAGTACAACTTGACCTATAAATTTTTATTGCCAGAAAAACGTGATAAAACCCTTGGAAAAATATTTCAAAGAATAAATTTATTGCTATCATATTTTAATATAACTTTAAAGTGAAAAAATACTCACATTCTTTGTTGTGGTGACGACCGTTTCGTGCTGGTATTGCACATTTTCAAGCCTAACAGAAACTGAAGTATTTAATTTTATGAGGGTGAGATTTGAGATCTCAAATTTGAAATGTTTTTTCACTTATATTATAGTGTATTTTATATAGTACTTATATAGTGAAAGTTATTTCAGTTATATTAAAATGTGATAGTAATAATAATAATAGTGAAAACAAAGATGGATAACCAACAACGAATAAATTTAGTTATAACCAGATGTGAAACATGATTATTCATCACTATACACCATTAAAAAGAAGTAAATTCGGGAAAAGATTCGTTAATTGTAAAATCTGAGCAACCAGGCAAATTTTAATCATGCATGGAAAGGGAAAGAGACCAGTTCAACGAGAGTCGACTTGAGCAGCAAAAAGGTAAAGAGGTAGATTAGCTGTTTGTTTTAACTAGGAATTGTACATATTAATGATATCCTCCTCGCATATGTGAATCTATATGAATGATTCATGGTCAGTGATATGAATCTACTTTTTGGATGAAGTTATGAATCTCTAATATAGATTCCTATAATATTATCCTTCTTGAATGTGACTATATATCTTCGTGTAATTAACTTTTAAGTTTAAATCCTAGATTAACTATAAACCTCGATGGTGTTTATGTTCAGTACCTACTTATAACATCAGGCCCCACAACTAGAATAATCACTTCTTAGGCACCCACTAATAATAATTATGATTGAGAGATTGGAAGAAGAAGAATATACATGCTAAAATACGAAATTTGAACCTTTAAAACCCCCATTTAAAGTTGATATATCACCAAAAGATATCTCAGTAAGCACCTAGGACCTATAAGGAATCTATATTCCAAGTTTTGTTGTAATCCATCCAGTAGTTTTTCAGAAATTAGTGAGGGAGTGAGTTCAGAATTTTTTAAGAGTATAGAACTAGGGCCTGAAGTTATGAGTAGGTACTGGTCAGGCCTTTATTTGCAAGATCATAAGTACTATGATGGTAAAAAAACGATAAAATCATTCTTTCTCTCAACTTTCAACAATAGTGATCGTGCTCAATAGCTTAATATTTGCAATAATTGTATATTTTTTGTTTTTGACTACATGTATCATTATTTACATTGTATACTGTATTGTTTGTAATGTTTTCTTTTGACGTTTTCAATATCACAGTGGTTCCTTGAAGGGATTGATGCATTTCTAAGTTTTTCTAATTTACCAATTTTCCTAAATGAACGCAACCCAATATTCTTACTTCTTCATCGATTAAATTTGTTTATTGTGTATTTCAGTTACGAATCACTGTTCTCCAGGAGCATGTCATCCTTCGGCAATATGTATGCTGAGTGCGCCGCCTACGTTGCACACATGCGCATGCCCCAATGGTCTGAGGCTGGTTGACGCTAATGGCACTGCTGTCACAAGCACCACTCCGTCTCCACTTGTTCCAAAACATCTGCACACTACCACTGATCCAAATGTCAGTTTTCTATCACTTTTCCCCCCATTTATTTAAGATATTCAGGGAAATTGACAATACTTAATGTACAGAGTTTAAAGGATGAAGATTGGGATTTTATTTCTATAATACCTACTTGTTACATTGAACTTACAGTTATACAGAGTTGATGAAAATATTATGGAAACAACTTTATATTTATTTTTCAAGGATAATTTGACAGTAGGTTTCATTGAGGATGCTCTTCGAATTGAATAAAATACTTTTCTGTCGCTTCAAAATTTTGGTCCGCCATCTTGGAACCGTCATTTTGAATCCAACATAATTTAAAATAGGAAGGGTGTCATGATGTCGACACAGAATTTCAAGAGAAAATGAATTACAAAAACCACACATCAATATTTCAAACTGTTTCAATGTTGTACACATTAAAGATACTAAGAAATCTACAAAAATGAGTTAAATGGAATTATTTAAAAGATCTAAACTATCAAATTATAGTTCAATTTCAAGTGTCAAGTATTCAAGTGTCAGTGAATACTCTTATAGTAATATCTTCTCACATATTTAACACTTTCAACAGAAAAGTTTGATCTGTCAGATTTTTAATGTACTCCTTCATTCCATTTTTGTATGATTTATTAGTATCTTCAAATGTGAATATCTTTGGAATGGTTCGATATATCAATGAGCAGTTCCTCCATTTATTTTCTTTTGAAATTATATATCAAATTTATGTATCATATGACCACCTTTCTTATCTAAAAATGAAATTGAATTCAGAATGGCATATCCAAGAATTTTCACGGTTAAAAACAGAATAAAAAATAAATATAAGTTAAGTAGATAGGAATAAAACGTCTCATTCAAACTCAGACAAAGAATGATTGTTTATTTAATCAACATCATAATCTTAGCTGTCTCCATAGAGATAGTGAAAGACGTCAGCTGAGGCTTCCGTAACTACCCCCCTCCAGTCTTTACTATCTCTATTATAGAGATGTAAATAGAACTCATAAAAACAAAACATGGAAAACAACATAATAAAAACATTTTGGAAATCTTTCCTTACTCATCTTCATTATAGTTCCTTTTCGATCTTCTAATCTCACTCAAATGCACAATTTCATGTCTACCTCGTCCATTGTTGTGTTGCTTTTTTACCTCCACTCGGTTCCTATGTAGTAGATCAATCACTTCATATGGTCCAACAAATCTATGATCCGATTTCGTTCTCTTGTAATGATTTTTCTTGAAGATTATGTCACCTACTTTTATTTTATTCATGTCTTCAGCCACCTCCAAATTATACTTTTTTGTCCTCCGAACTTTCTCGTTCATGATTTTTCTCTCCACTTCTCTATGCTCCTCTGGATGCTCAACTAACTCAAATGGTGAAAAATTTGTTGAAGAATGTATGCTACTATTATATGCCAGAATAGCTCTTGCCATTGCTTCTTCCCCACAGATGTTTCTATCAACTTCTAATAAGTGCAAATGTTCAGTTAGCGTGCTATGTAAACGTTCCATCATTCCATGAGATTGCGGATGTCCTACTGTAGTGAAGTGGCTGTCGATACCAAGTTCCTCTAAAAGTTTTTTGATCCGATTGTTGTCGAATTCTTTTCCTTTATCCATTAACAACATGTTGGGGGTATTGAAGAGCCCAAAAAATGCTAGTAAATTTTGTTCCATGCACTTGGCTGTTTTATTCTTTAAAATCCATGCAGAAGCAAGCCTTGTAAAACAATCGATTGTAGTAAGATACTTCAGTTTATTGTAATAGAAAATGTCAACTTGAATTATTTCTGCTGGTCTTGCGGGAGTAGGTGTGACCATCTGAGGCGTCTTGTAAGGCTTTCTGTCATATTTTGCTATATTGCATGCTGCACACTTTCCCAGCACATTTCTTATTGTTTTGGCCATATTCAGCCAATAATACTGCCGTTTCAGGTGTTGCAACGTTTCCTTTTCCCCTCTATGGTTGGTCCTTCCAATGTGATATTGTTCTACAACTTCTTGTTGTTCTCTTCTATCTTCAACTGTTTTAACTTGTCTATCACAAATTATCAAGTGTATTTTTGAGTCCCAGCATTCATCTTTATGAAAGCTCTTAATTTTATCAATAAAATCTTTTTCCTTGGAAAATATAAAATAAAATTTCCCCCTTACCATCAACTGCTTTATTGTATGTTTCAGTTCATCATCTGTCGCCTGAGGGCCAATTGTAATTGTATAAGTATGAATTGGGCCATAACGATGGGTAGTTTTTGTTATACCTCCAAAGTTTTGTCTTTCAAGAATTATTTGATTACGTTTATCATTTATAATGCAATTTTCCATCACTTCCAAATTAATTTGCTTCACTTGTAGAGGATTTATATTCCGAGATAAACAATCAGCAACTACATTATCTACTCCTTTAATGTGTTGAATTTTGAATGAGTAAACAGCCAATTTTTCTTTCCACTTGGTTATCCTGGCGGATGTTTCTTTCAGCTTATTCATCCATAAAAGTGGCATGTGATCTGTTCTTAGCACAAATTCATTTCCGTAAAGGTATGGTCTAAAATTCTCAACACACCATACAATAACAAGAAATTCCCTTTCAATTGTACTATAACGCCTCTCGGCCGGAGTAAGTTTCCTGCTTGCAAAAGCAACCGGTTTCTCATTTTGGGATAGTACACCTCCTATTGCTTCCCCACTAGCATCTGTTGTTAATGTAAAGGGTTGTTGAAGATCTGGAAACTGAAGTATAGGCGTTGAACAAATTGCTTCTTTACACTTTTCAACTGCTTGGATAACATCTGATGATATGTGGAACTTCACACCTCTTTTCAATAAGTTTGTTAATGGTTCAGTCATCTGTGCAAATTTGTGAATGAATTTTCTATAATAGCCGACAATGCCTAAAAATGTTTTTATCTCTTTCAAATTCTTTGGAATTGGAATGTCTTTTATTGCACTAATTTTCTGGCTGTCAGGACGAACTCCACTTTCCGAAATCACATGACCCATGAATTTCACTTCAGATTGACACAAGTTAGTTTTTTCCTTTGACAGCTTAAGGCCAAACTTCCTTATTCTTTCAAATAACTGTGTGAGATGTGCTTTATGATCTTCGAGATTCTTGCTGAACACAATGATATCATCCATGTAGATTTGTATTGCTTCTTCATTTATGTCTTCTAAAAACTCATCCATCAGCCTTTGAAACGTTGGTACTGCGTTTTTCAACCCAAAAGGCATCCTTGTAAATTCATAATGTCCTCTCTCAAAGCTAAATGCTGTCTTCTCCATGTCCCTTGGATTCATTCTTATTTGATGGTATCCCGACTTTAGATCCAGAGTGCTGAAAACTTTAGCTCCGTGCATTCTGTCAATCATATCCTCTAGCCTTGGAAGGGGATATCTCTCCAACTCTGTTTGATCATTTAAAACTCTGAAATCTACAACCACCCTATGTTTTGGCGGTTCTCCAGGGGAAGACTTTTTTGGTACAACCCATAATGGATTACAAAATGGAGAGATAGACTTTTTTATAATGCCCTGTTCTAGCATATCCTTAATGTGTTCTCTAATGATTTTTTTCATTGCATGTGGATACCTTCTGGCTTTTATAAATATTGGTTTTGATGACTTTAATTGAATTGAGTGCTGAACTCTCCCTGTTGTTGTCAGACTCTCTCCTTCATTATATAAAGTGTCCTTATACTTTTCCAGCATATAGAATGCTAATTTTTCTTGTTCCTTGTCTATAAATTGTTCATTACAATTTCCTCTCACAATGGAACCCATTAGTAAATGTTTTTCTTTAGCAATTGAATTTTTCGATTTATAATTTCTATCCCCCAACTTGATTATCCATTGACCATTTATATTGATAGGAGCAGCTCCAAGATCTCTCATCATATCACAACCAATTATCACATCATACTTGTTGTTCATTATTTCTGTTGATACATGAACTCTCATAATTTTTTTAAAACCAATCAATCCAAACACATTTAAATCTACTTCCCCTTTTAAAGCTTTTCTTCCTGTCAAAGTTAACATTTCACAATTACACCCTTCTATTTTCAAACTATGATCAATTTTTATTAATGCTTCTTCCGAAATTATTGTACTGTCCGATCCTGTATCATACAAGCAATAAACATCCCAACTCTTCACATGAAATATAGGTAGCTCTCCTTTTTTGCAATCCACTTTTTGTTCCTTGCTACCTATATTCCTCATCCGAAATCCTCAATCTTTATTCCTACCTTTCTTTGTCGATAATTTGGTTGATTTATTTTCCTTCAATTCAGGCCAGTCTTTTTCATTTTTCTCTCGATATTGACTTTCATAACGGTAACAGCTATTTTCACTATCTGAGGAGTGAGTTAAACTCTCTCCATCAGAACTACCTTCCAAATTTTTTTTGCGATTTTCCTTCCTCCTCAAAGCATTGACTTCTCTTCTTCCAAAATTCTTTTTTGGGGTAACTTCCTTTCTATAAATGTAAGGACATTCTCTGGCAAAATGCCCTTCTTCCCTACACTCCCAACACTCGTTTCGTGCTAATTTCCCTTCTCTTTCCTTTCTATTTCCTTTCCCATTAGTAACCAATCCCTTTACATCAGTTCTCCATTTCTGGTTCGATCTGTTACCATAAACAGGAGAGGTTCTACTATTAAGTGAATATCTTCTCTTATTCTCAACCACTCTCCAATTTGAGTGTCTATGACTAGCTTCTTTCCAATAAGACTCCTCATCTTTGACAATTTGAATAGTCTCTTCTAAAGACTGAGGTTTTGCAATTTTCACACTCGTACATACTCGCTCCGAAGCTGCTCTTAACAAAACTTCCATTGATAACTCTTCATAGATTTTATTTCTCCATACCCCTTCCTCTTTAGTATTACACGAATCTAAAACTTTCGATTTCAATTCTTTAACCAATTGCGATAACCGATTGGCAAAACTACCAATTGACTCTCCCAAATCACGATTCAATTCCAACACTCTCATTGCCATTGCAGAGACTGATTTCCTTGCACCTGCATAACGTTCTTTAAGGGCTTTTTTAACATCCTCCCAAGATGAACTGAACGATACTCCCAAATCAACCATAATTGATGTACTTATTCTAGACAAGAAAAACGAATGCAGGTTTGTAGTTGTTAATTCATCAAAATTGCTGTCAATAATTTGAGAATGGATGGCATCCATTCTCTCCAAGAATAGACTAAGTTCTTTTACCTCTCCTTGGAACTCCTGAATTGATCCGATCAAATTCATGAGACATTTCACGTCCATAAGTGGTGGTTCTTTCCCGGTAATTTCAATATTTGATGCAATTTCCTTTTTCCTCCTTGGCATTTTCAAAATCTATCCGAAAATTCCTATTAACTTCAACTAAAAATACTAGATAATATTTTGGTTTCGGCACCAGTTAAGTAGATAGGAATAAAACGTCTCATTCAAACTCAGACAAAGAATGATTGTTTATTTAATCAACATCATAATCTTAGCACTTATAAAGTGAAAATTCACTTACTATTAGTATATAAATTTTCAATTTATAAGTGTTTTTAAAATTCAAGCCTGATAAAATTTAATATCCAAGGAATAATACTTTAATTCTACCAGAATGTAACACACCGGAACTATGAAGCTATGTACTTAAATCAAATCTGGAAATCATTTATTTCATTGAGACTGAAAGAAATTGTCAGTAATGGAGGTATTGATGATGTTTTAGGTGGCTTGCTTGCCATCAAAAACATGTAACCTGGACTGCCATGCTGGCGTTTGCAAGACGGACTCATTGGGCCACGCTCGCTGCGAATGTCACCCGCTGTTCCATGGACCACGCTGCGAACGTTACCACTGCTCTCGCTATTGCCTGAACGGCGGCTTCTGTCATGTAAGAGTGGATCTGAAGTCGAGTCCAGACGCGCACAAACTCAGCTGCTTCTGTCTGCCCTCGTTCACGGGGCCAAGATGTGAGACTCCCTTGCCGCCTTCTGTGGGTCCAGCTACTGGGTCCACTTGTCAACTGCACTGCTACAATGGAGGCACATGTTTGTACAATTCCACTTGCGCTTGTCCACCACATTTCACTGGTGAGGGAAATAATGATTAATTTCAAAATTTACAAACTTTTTATTTTATTGAAACTTGCATTATACACCGTTAGCTATCGAACGGAACACATGTTGAATCACCGTCAATCTTCGCTAGAGATTGGAAAACGTTTTAGACTTTGAATACCCACAGCTCGGATGGCACACAAACTGTATGTACCGTACTGTTTCGTCCTGTTCAACTTGGTATGGCACATACGCTGTGCCCAGTAATAACGTAGTAACTACTATATTAATTGTGTTAATTAAATTAAATCTCAATCAATTGCTGCCCAACCTCGAAAAACATTTGAACTGTTTCACTAATACAATATTCCTGATTCCAGTTTATTCTAAAACTAGATTTTTGTTTGAGCAGGCGCGTCTTGAAGGTGGACCACTGCATCTTCATTTAGCAAGTTATTTCCCCGCTTATTCCCAAAATCAGCTGAGGAAAACAACCAACTTGAGTGTATTCAACAAAACTATGAAATTATATTTTAAAGAAAACATTTTGCTCTTTTTGGTGAGGTCAGCTGAAAGCACTTCAAACAAACACATTTGGGGTTGATTATTGATTAGTAGCTATAAAATGAGGAGTCTGGCGCACCAAAGAAAAAAGAATTCAACTCAACCTAACCCAACAAACCTAACCTAACCAAGGTCAAAGGTCAAGGTCAAAGTCAAGGTCAAGTTCAAAACTTCAAAAACTTCAAAAAAAACTTGAAAAAAAATTAATGAAATTCAATGATGAATAATCAAAAATAAATTAAAAGGCCTCCCACCCACTCTGAAGTATATATATAGTGTGCACAACAGTGGGAGGACCATCAGTGTTCAGTCAAGAGCCATACAAGACACATCTGTTCAGTTCTAGAACCCAGTGTTTCAGCACACAGCCACACACTTCTCTTTGTGAAAAAGTATCCTAGGACACATTGCCGCCATTTTGATCTTAAATTGTATAAAAAAGGTTAGTACACAAATGTTTTTTATTGTATGTTTTGAAAAGAGATAAAGAAATTTGTCTTATTCTACTCATAAAATGGATATGTATTGATTTATATGTTTAACTTATTATTATTTAGTCTTCATACCTGTTGAGCTCTATAAACAAAATGTCAGCAGATTCATATGATTTCAATGATTTCAAGTATGTCACCTCATAATATAAAGCATAATATATTTTGTGAATAAGTATGTTTCTGCCTGTGGAGCTATATGAACAATAAGTCAATAGATCGATATGATTGTAGACAATGAACTGTGATTAGGTTAGGTCTGCAGAAGTTACTAGTAACTTCTTCCAACCTAACCTTTCAATGATTTCAAGTATGTCACCTCATAATGTATTGCATAATATATTTTGTGAATAAGTATGTTTCTGCCTGTGGAGCTCTATGAACAATATGTCAACAATTGTAGACAATGAATTGTGGTTAGGTTGGGTAGATTTCAAACATTGTTTTTTCTGAACATACCACCATCGTATGATTGGTTCTCAGTAGCATATATACTAGTAATAATTGTATGCTAAACATCTAGATTGAGTACAAGACATGTCATTCAAGATGACTGTGTCACTCTAGATAATTGCTGTCTACATTTCATCCTATTATTAATCTGCTTGTACATATGTTACAGATGAATAAAGCTACAAGATGCCAGCAGACCAGCAGCTCATCAGGAGAGTTTTGTACGTTGGAGGAGGCGTTCAACAACAGCCTTTGGACACTCTTCTACAACAACATCTCTTCACCCAACCCAGCAAAGGACTTCCACTCTCTGCTGTACAGCCTGCAGACAAAGATTATTGATGTGATAGGTCAGGACACACGGGTCAATCAAGGTAAACCTGGTGTTGGAGGCTACATACCAATGCAGCCACCTTGATGAGAAGAACATTGAGCAGGAGGAATTTCAGAATGTGGCCTTCAAGACACCAAACTATTCAATATTCAATGTCAACAATCTTGCTGGAATTATCAGGGAGGTGTGCAAGAAGCTGTTGGAAGAAGAGGCCACGTTCAAGGGCAACTCTAGTGGATGGAGCCTTCTCATCATTGATGGTCTTCTCATATGCATCAGCAAGCACAAACCACTTCAAGGATCTTCACACACTACACCATCAACAATAATGGGGAGCAGAGGATGAGAGATCATGAGGAGTACTGTGCCAACAACCAGACTGCTAGGATCATCATGCCTGATGGAATCAGTTACGAATTCTATAAAGCTCTCCCGGATAGATGGAAAGAATATATATTAAAGCTGTTAAATTGCATTTTTATGAAGGAAAAATTCCCAACTAATTGGTCGAAAATACTCATTATCATGTTGCACAAGAAAGGCGACCCAAAAGAGCCTAGCAATTAGAGGATAATCACTTCGATAAATTCTTTGATGAAGATATTTACGAAAATCATAGAAAATCGGTTGATGAGTTGAATAGAAGTTGGAAAAATTCTCCCGGAAGGCCAATGCGGATTTCGAAAAAATAGAGGCTGTATAGATAATATATTTACATTAAACTCAATAATATACCAGCAAGTAGAACACAAGAAAAATGTCCTGTTCGCATTATTTGTCGATTTTGAGGCTGTGCTTGACTCTGTCCCCCACTACCACCTTTGGCATAAACTGGGAAGCCTCAGAATAAGCAGTAAAATAGTGAGGCTTTTGAGTGAGCTGTACAGTGATGCTGGGTTAGTGATAGGCGGTCATACAGTCCCAGTTGAGAAAGGTGTCTGGCAGGGTGACTCAGTCAGTCCACTTTTGTTCTCCCTGTACCTATACAATATAGACACCTATTTCAGAAGCAGAGGTTTGCATGGCATCCCTGTCAATGAGGAAACTGATATTTTTACCCTCCTCTTTGAGGACGATATCGTTTTACTAGCTGATAGCATCCCCGACATGAGAAATAAATTGAGATGTCCGAAGAATTATTGCAGTGAGCTGAAGTTGAAAATAAATTTTTCAAAATTAAGATAGTTCCGTTCCACAAGTGGTGAATGAGAAGATTGAGGCCTTTCCATTACTCAGGCGGGGAAATAGAAATAGCCAAGAACTACAAGTATTTAGGTATAGAGTTCAGCTCATCTGGTCGCTTTGGAGGGAACTGGGCATCAACGATATGAAGGGCTAGACGGCCACTATGATGAATGTTTTAAGCTGAGCTTGATCGGTTACATGGTACAGGAAAGTGAAACTATTCAGCGCAGTAGTTTTACCGATGGTTATTTATGGCTCTGAAGTCTGGGGACTGAGCTGTCTCGAGCAGATTGAGAAGATACAACTTCACTTTTTCAAGAGGCTTCTCCTTCTGAATAGAAGAATGGCTAGTTGGGCAGTATGGCTTGAATCAGGAAGAATTATGATGGCAAATATAATATTCTACAGAAACTTGATATGGCTTATCAAGTTAATGAAAATGCCAAATCATAGGTACCCAAAAATATGCTTCAGGAGACTGGTACAAATATATACCTCATATAACAACCAGCGCTTGCTGGATAAAAACAAGTTCAACTGGGTGCATCAATTAAACGAACAAATCGCTGTCGTCGCATCTACGCAGTTTAATTTTCTTGGTATTGACAGTACAATAAACCCCAAAATTGAGAGTAAAATGTGGGAAGTCATTTCCAAGCACGCTATTGCTCTTCACGAAGCAGACAGAATGAGAGCATTAGAATCGGTCTCATGCCTGGCATATAGAATGTTGAACCCTGACTTAACTCTAGGCGAACAACTTCTGCTTCAAACAGTCTATACCTGGGTCAGATGTGTAACTCAATTACGTTTAGCTTCCACACTTTCAATATATTTATTTGTTGACAATAAAAGTATTTTGATAGACTGCACTGAATTGTGCCCAATCTGTAATTTGCGAGAAGACAAAACAGTGTCACACTTCTTAGTGTGCTGCCCTATGTATGCAGACACAAGGAGGCAATATACTTAAAAATATATTAAAAATGTAGTCAATGTCGAAGACCAATTAATGGTACTATTGTCAAATTTTAGCTCAGAGAAAATTAAAAATTTATATAGCTATACACGAAGTGCGGTTAGAATTAGGGAATTAATAATGAACACAACAGGTTGAAGATTTAAGTTGAAATGCCAGATATTCAATTGTTTGTTTTTGTTGTCACTTCTATTGTTATTAGGACTGTTTTGTTGCACTAATTTTGTTTTATAGTCTTATTGTTATGTATAGTTATATTGATGTGTTATCTATCAATGTGTTATGCAATTATTTTAATAGCATGTAAAAATTAAAAATTTGTTATAGACAGTTAAAATGAAACATTAGTATTATTATCTATCGATGTGTTAATAAATTATTTCAATAGCATGTAAAAATTTAAAATTTGTTAGAGACTGTTAAAATGAAATAATAGTATTATTATCGATTGATGTGTTATCTATTGATATGGTATGCAATTATTTAAATAGCATGACTGTAAAAAGTTTAAATATTGTTAATGTAAGAGCAACTCTTTGTATGAGCTAACACTTTAAACAAATAAACTCATTTATTCATTTATTTATTTATTTATTTATTTACTGTGCCAACAACCAGACTGCTAGGATCATCATGCCCCAACAATGTCATTAGCTGACTTATTCCTAATTGGTATAGCAAATGCAAGCTTACTTAGACAATTTATGATTGTAATAATGTACTTGCAACCTTTGTTCTGTTGAGCATATGGTATCATCTCAACAAGGTCAGCCAGATAGAGGTCATCAAGACCTTTGACTGTAACCTTTCTTGTTGGAAAAATTCTGAGGAGCTTGTCTGTGCAGCTCTCATGCTATCACTGCCTTATCCATACTGGCGATATGAACTTGTTAATTAGCATTTATATAGGCAACAAGTTGAACAGAGCATGATGATAGCAAGTTGTTGATCTCAATCATCTTGAAAGTCATGATTAACCAACTTTCTGCATAAAGATAAGTTTATCAGAGTAGGATGCTTCCTATTGTATTGAATGACTAACAGTACAGGATGTAATATGAAGCTAGCTTCATCTCACACCTTGTGCTTACTCTAGAAGTTGAAGGTTGTATGGAATAAAATGAACAACAATTGTGGTATTACTTGATGTTTATTTACACTGTATGCATAAAAATATATATAGTGCACAAAGATAATTTCAGTCCAATATATCGACAACTATCCAGTGATACAAATCTCTTAGTCGATCGCTTATTTCACAAAATCCTCTGCTGAACATGAATTTCAAGATGACTGCTCCCTCACATAGATTGGTGCAGCTTGACACTTCAGCATCTTGGAAGATGTATGTCAATGTCTCCAATAAATTTTGAGCCGTTCCAAACGGTTCAGGCAGGTCCTTATCCCCAAAGTTATGATCTATTGGTTGCTGGTTACTAGTAGACAGTCTCAGCACTCACACATGTCTGCCTGCTCCACTGCAGGCTGATGTTGGTACTGGGTGTTACTCATTATCACTCTGGCATAGCTTTTTTGCAGATGGTTCATCAACTTCTCCATCGTCATCATCATCATCATCATTGCTCCTTTTACAAGAAAGAGAATGATGTCCAAATGCCAAAGTATGAACTCCATCATCCAATATATGTCTTTTTTCATCAGCATTGCTTAGTGCTTCTTTCTTCTGAACTAGTGTCATGATTTGATGCTTCCTGGTACCAAACATCACCTGCTTCCTAGAGATGTCTTTGTTCTCATAGAGACAGTCAAGGTAGTCCTGAAAGGTGATGTACAGTTCAGCAACTGGGTGGGATTTCAACAGTTCTTGTCCAAGTATTGGTCTCCTCACTCCTTTAACTTCCTTTATCAAATCACTCTTTAATTGATTTGGATCTTTGGTGAAGCATCTGCAGGCATACAGCTTTGATCATAGACCTACATATTCATGAGGAGCTCTGCTGGCATATTCATCCTTGATCTTTCCAAGTACCATCTTGTTTGTATCTGAATAGCATGGGTGGTTGGTCGGATACTCAGATGTATCAAAGGTGTCTTTCAGTTGCTGGTTTTTGATGATGTCATTGTAGAGGTTCTCAGTTCTCACAATGTAGAATAAGCTGTCCATATCTTGGTAAAGCAGTTGCAGGTTCTCTTCTTATGTCAGTTTCATCACATTGTAGTGGAATTGATACATAAGGGTATTGCTAATGTCTAACACTATCAAACCAATGTAGATAGGTTTGTTCAGCTCAACTTTCTCCTTGTGCAGTGTCACAGCACAAATGTTCTTGCCAAAGATGATGCAGTCCTTGTAGGTTGGTCAGGCAATCAGTTTCCTAAGACGTTTCTCATTGTTGACAAGCTCCATTTTCATACACATCCAAACATTCTCCATTGTCTTGCCAAAAACTGCATTGCTCATCAGTTTGAAGAATTTTTTTCAATTTCGTTCCTTGACTGTTGTCTTAGTCTGGTGTTTAGCATGATGTAGGGTGCTAGGAAGTCTTCCTGCTCAAACCTTACACTTCGATGAACTTTAGTGATTTTCAATCCATGTTGTACTGCTTGCTTGAGGGTGCAGTAATGACATACATATCATTCATGGTTGTTTAGAGTTGTCATCAATCTCAACGAACCTGATTTTGGTGTTTTTTTTTATTCTCAGCTAGGAATGGAAAATTGTTGTGGTAGTCGTGTAGCTCAGCTGGGTACTCAATGTCCACCTCCAAGATGTAGCCAATATTTTGAACATCTCCAACACCATCAATACCTCTGCTCACCACTCCAACTCATATTCCTCCATCCACTGGAATTTCCAGCATGGGAGTGGTTGACACATCGCCCAGCCATACAGGTTGTTCACATCTGTGTACAGGAGATATGATGTGGGCTTCTCAGGATCGACAGGTGCTCATGTGTAGGCATTGTTGGCAACAGCATGTCGATGAATGCATGTTGTTATTCCACCTCTGATGCCTCATTCAATGAACATAATTATACATGTCATAGTCAGTCAAGAGTTCTAGTTCAACTTTTGTATACTTTAGCATAACATCAAAGGAGAAGCCTGGTGATGTAAAGTAGTGTGCACAATCCAAGTTATAGTTTTTCAAGCACATATCTCTGAAGCTTTCGAAGACATCGGCCAGAAGGAGAACATCTGTTTTGAGGTATCATATGCCTCATCACTGATGTGGCTGTCAGTTGGCTTGCTGAAAAACATTCCCTTTGGTGATAGTGAGGTCTCCTTCAGTTTCTCCCATAAGTTGCAATATTCATAGGGGAACACACCCTTTCTGGAAACCAATTCCAGTTTGTCTCCAAATTCTCTACCAATATGTGGTAGCACTGTTGACACTTCTTCAGTAGACTTGACAAGGTTGGTGACTAGGTTGTCTAGGCTGTCTGGTGTGAATCTGAAGGTATCAATGAATCGTAGGTGCAGTTGTTTCGAAATTTGTTAGGTGAATGATATGTACTTTTCTGATGTGTTTGGGATGACAGGCAGCTGCTTTTTATCGGTTCCAAGGTGTGCTGTGTGATCAAGTGAATGTTGTAATTGGAAGAGTTGTGAAGAAAAACAGGGATGAATGTTGTACAATATCTTTGAAGATTGCACTTGTTGCACAGAGCATTCCAGTAGACTCCTGTTATATGACAATGGTCATACACCTTGTCACCATTGAATGGTTTCTCACAGGCTTCACAGTTGGTGGCAGCATTGTGTCTGGCTTTCTCCCTCTCAAAAAGTGGAAGCATCTTTATTTCATGATGATTGATTGCCTCATCTAGATCTCTTGCATGCATGGTTAGAGTTCTGATGAAGTGTTCAGGTGCATCAGGTCCTCTGTAGACAATTGGCTCCTTAGGGATGAGGTTGGTGATTGTCAGCCATGATGGAAATAAGTTCTTATCTCTAACAAAGTAGAGGCAGTAGCTCATTGCAGTGTGATGCTGGATCACTTTGGTTGCCTTCCCAATCCATTGCTGCTCTTCCTCGGCCTCCTCCAGTAGACATTTAAAATCTGCATAGGCCACCAATGGTACTCTGAATTTATTCAAATGTTTCTCGAGTTTCATTGTTGGTGGGCTTCCATCTTCCATGAGTTGAGGCATGATGATCCTACCTGTCTGGTTGTTGGCACAGTACTCCTCAAGATCTCTCATCCTCTGCTCCCCATTATTGTTGATGGTGTAGTGTGTGGAGCATCTATGACAAATGATTAACCCTCTTTCATGTTTTGTGAGCTGAGATCTTACAAGTTTAGCATAGTTTTTTATGAAACAGTAGTGACTATTGATATTTTCCTCTTCTTCATGAGTGCTGGTAGTGGCTTCACTGATGTTCTGAGTGGTGGTGGTGGCTTCACTGCTGTCCTGAGTGATGGTGGTAGGTAGCTTCACTACCATCATTGTCATGGAGGAGTAGCAAATCAAAATGATCTGCCTCCATTTCTTTCGCAACACGTCTCAGATAAATAATACACTTGGAATCCATCCCATATATATTAACAGTTACACTTTGATTATCCCTCTCGAAACGGTCAATTTGATTGATGGTGGTGGGGAAAGAAATTCCATTGAAACTGTACTTTTCAACGAGCTGATGATATCTATCATTGATCCATTGAGGATCATGCCCCTCAACATGTTTGGCAAGGATTGCCCACTTGAAACATTGTTGATCACTATTCTTTGGATTGATGATGGCTTTTCTCATGGCAATTTTGGCTGACAGTTCAATGTAGGAAGATCCTCGAAGTGGTTTGTGCTTGCTGATGCATATGAGGAGACCATTGATGATGTGAAGGCTCCATCCACTAGAGTTGCCCTTGAACTTGGCCTCTTCTTCCAACAGCTTCTTGCACACCTCCCTGATAATTCCAGCAAGATTGTTGACATTGAATATTGAATAGTTTGGTGTCTTGAAGGCCACATTCTGAAATTCCTCCTGCTCAATGTTCTTCTCATCAAGGTGGCTGCATTGGTATGTAGCCTCCAACACCAGGTTTACCTTGATTGACCCGTGTGTCCTGACCTATCACATCAATAATCTTTGTCTGCAGGCTGTTCAGCAGAGAGTGGAAGTCCTTTGCTGGGTTGGGTGAAGAGATGTTGTTGTAGTAGAGTGTCCAAAGGCTGTCGTTGAATGCCTCCTCCAACGTACAAAACTCTCCTGATGAGCTGCTGGTCTGCTGGCATCTTGTAGCTTTATTCATCTGTAACATATGTACAAGCAGATTAATAATAGGATGCAATGTAGACAGCAATTATCTAGAGTGACACAGTCATCTTGAATGACATGTCTTGTACTCAATCTAGATGTTTAGCATACAATTATTACTACTATATATGCTACTGAGAACCGATCATACGATAGTGGTATGTTCAGAAAAAACAATGTTTGAAATCAACCTAACCTAACCACAATTCATTGTCTACAATTGTTGACATATAGTTCATAGAGCTCCACAGGCAGAAACATACTTATTCACAAAATATATTATGCATTACATTATGAGGTGACATACTTGAGATCATTGAAAGGTTAGGTTGGAAGAAGTTACTAGTAACTTCTGCAGACCTAACCTAATCACAGTTTATTGTCTACAATCATATCGATCTATTGACTTACTGTTCATAGAGCTCCACAGGCAGAAACATACTTATTCACAAAATATATTATGTTTTACATTATGAGGTGACATACTTGAAATCATTGAAATCATATTAATCTGCTGACATTTTGTTTATAGAGCTCAACAGGTTTGAAGACTAAATAAAAATAAGTTAAACATATAAATCAATACATATCCATTTTATGAGTAGAATAAGACAAATTTCTTCATCTCTTTTCAAAACATACAATAAAAAACATTTGTGTACTAACCTTTTTTATACAATTGAAGATCAAAATGGCGGCGGTGTGTCCTAGGATACTTTTTCACAAAGAGAAGTGTGTGGCTGTGTGCTGAAACACTGGGTTCTAGAACTGAACAGATGTGTCTTGTATGGCTTTTGACTGAACACTGATGGTCCTCCCACTGTTGTGCACACTATATATACACTTCAGAGTGGGTGGGAGGCCTTTTAATTTATTTTTGATTATTCATCATTGAATCTTATCAATTTTTTTGAAGTTTTTTTCAAGTTTTTTTTTGAGGTTTGAACTTGACCTTGACTTTGACCTCGACTTTTGACCTTGGTTAGGTTAGGTTAGGTTGAATTTTTTTCTTTGGTGCGCCAGACTCCTCATTTTATAGCTACTTTGATTCACATCTGCTCAAATAGCTACTCTTGTCAAGAAAAACAAATCACTTATTCATCTGGGCTATGATCAGCCCAAACATTCAAATAATTGTTGCTAAGAATACTCGAGAGATGAGAAAGACAGAATTGTTCATGCAGTTCCCCTTCCCCCGCTTCACCCTCATTGCTGTTGGAGAAGAAGGCTTCTCTCTCCACAACCTCAGTCTTCAGCACTCGGCTGACCCATAAACAACCATCTCTCGTAAGTATAGCTGAAAAGCTCTCGTTTTTTGTTACCTTCACACAGCTCATATATTCATACATGTTAACCAGTTCTAAATTTCGCGGTCCTCCTAGCTCTCATAGAATTACCAAACTTGGTCCTACAGTCGCGGATTTTCGGTACAAGTGCCTATGGAAAAAAGGAAAAAACTATTCTCTAGTGTATGAACTGGTTCTCTATAGTTCGTGTTTCGTTTTAAAATTTGTTCGCTATAGCTGTGTGAACGTGTGTGCTCAGTGTTAAGCCAAATACTTCTTATCTCTTGAAGTTCTCACTTTCAATTTATTTCGATTTTCTCAATTTCGTGTTCGTATTGAGTGACGCCATCCGCCATTTTCGTCGTTTGTGGCATTGTGCTTGTGACAATCCTACAATCTACAAGTTATAAACTGCATGTTTTATCGCAACAGCAACGGTTCTTCAAGAATTATTCACCTTGAATTCAAACATCAGTTATTGCGCAGATCTACCACACAATCTCAACCACGCCTATGCAGTCTCGTGAAGACCAGTTGGATTTCTACGCACCCAGTCTACGCTAGGCGCAGATCCGCACTCACCTGCCAGCAACGCAACAGGAACCTGTCTGATACAGTATCTTCATGTTTAAGGCCTGTATACGCATTCAGTATCTTGATACAGTATCTAACCTTCACAATAAGTGTATCACAGACTGTTCACCTTACAAACAGCTCTGTGCTCTCTACACCACTGAGAAGTGGGAACAACTTATCGGCTCTGTAAATGTAAACAAATGCCATAACCTCAAATATCTCTTATAATATTGCAATGTCAAATCACGGTGAGGCTGAGAACTCTCTATCAGAGTCAAGATTGAATGAAATTTCTTACAGCTAAGTGCCGCACGTACGAACTCGTACAACCTTCCATTGCAATTCAAATGAACAGTAAGGTTGAAACTAAAGTTTCTCATTCATATGAAAATAAACCTAAGAGATTTTCATTAGTCGCAAATGATCAGACTCAGTCTAAGATTACTAACCTGAATGTCAAGTCTAAACCACTGTGTATTGTATGTAAATCTATGGATCATAATATCTATGTATGCAAAAAATTCTATAATATGTCTGTTGATGAACGATACAAGTTTGTTCGAGAAAATAACCTATGTCTAGCATGTTTTTCGTTTTCTCACAGAAGAGAGTTCTGCAAATCTACAAATGTATGTAAAACTTGTTTCTCATCTAAGCATCATACATTATTGCATAACGAAAAGAGGTATTCTAGCTCATCTGAGCCTACTAATGTGCGTTCTCAGAAGGATAGCGCTCCTACATCTGGTGCTGTATGCAATACTTCTAGCCTATCAACCTCAGATACATCCTCTTGTCTGTTGGGTACCGCTAATGTCATAGTATTTGATCATTTCAATCGGCCTCACATTGCCCGAACCATAATAGATTCAGGCTCACAGATAACAGCTGTCACTAAGGAATTAGTGAATAAATTGAATTTGAAGACTAGCTACACTGATCGAGAACTCATCGGTATTGGCTCTAAAACTACTAAAACTCATGGTGAAGTTCATCTCACTATATCCTCGAGGCTCAAACCAGAATTTAGATTGAGTACTAAAGCCACTGTCTTATCAGTCATCACATGTAACCAACCCATGGTCTCATTGAACCCTGAAGTATTTGAACATTTTTCAAACTTGAAACTGGCTGATGATAAGTTTCACATCTCTAATAAAGTTGACTTGTTATTAGGAGCTGACTCTTTTCTCCAAACGTTATCTGCTCAATCTCATGGAATTACTAAATTATATCCCAATTCGCCTGGAGCATTCAGCACAGTATTTGGGTATATTATCATTGGCAAAGTTGATTCTAATGAACCTGTCTCAAGTGTCAATAAGGCTACAAGCTTGCTCACCTATGTTGAACCAATCAACCAGTTGATTGAAAAATTTTGGGAGACTGAAGAGGTTTCAGTAGAAGTTGAAAAGTATCCTCATGCATATTGCGAAAATCTCTACACAGAAACCACCACTCGGTGGCCGTCTGGTCGCTATGAAGTCGCATTGCCTTTCAAAACTAAAGATGTGTCATTGGGTGACAACCGCACCTCCTCAATTAAGAAATATACCTCACTAGAGAAAAGATTAGCATCAAACGAAAATGTTCATAAACAATATCATGATTTCATGAGACAGTACGTGGAATTAGAACACATGTCCAAAGCTTCATACTCATCTAATTATGTTATCCCGCATCACTGTGTTCAGAAAGAAGACAGTTCAACAACCAAATTGAGAGTAGTCTTTAATGCATCAGCGCCTTGTAATAATGGAACTGTTCTGAACGAATCACTTCATGTTGGGCCTAAATTACAGCATGATCTTACTCACATATTTATGAGTTTTAGAACTCACAAAGTAGCCATTACATCCGACATTAAAATGATGTACAGGCAAATTTCAATCAGAAAAGAAGATAGAAAATTTCAGCACATATTCTATCGTAGTTCACCCCAAGAAGAGCTGATAGAATTTGAACTCAACACAGTCACGTATGGAATGACGTCAAGCAGCTTTCTAGCTCAAAGAACACTTCTTCAATTAGCCGATGATTATGAAAATGAATTTCCATTAGCTGTCAATGCGATTCGCCAACACACTTATGTTGATGATATTGTATCTGGCGCCTCTAGCCTATGTGAAGCGAAATTACTCATATCACAGCTGAATGAACTTATGTCTAAAGGAGAACTCCTATTGAGAAAATGGTCATCTAATATGCAAGAAGTAATTGAAGAATTTCCCGACGAGATGTTGGAAAACCCTCTCGCATTTTCTGATACGACTCAAAAAATAAAAGTTCTTGGTTTTCGTTGGAATCCTGCATCAGATGCTTTCTCTTACACTGTTACACCGTTCGCTGAACTGCCAACAAAACGATCCATACTATCGTATACAGCTAAATTGTTCGACCCGCTTGGACTATTGTCTCCTGTAATATTCTCATTCAAATATTTTTTGAAATTACTCTGGCTATCCAACCTTGATTGGGATGAGCCGCTTGATGAAGACTTGACTAGTCAGTGGAATCGTATTTCTAGTACAATGCTGACTCTCTCAAATGTTCAAATTCCTCGTCATATTGACACTACATATGTCAATATCTTATTGATAGGATTTGCCGATGCATCTGAAAAGGGTTACAGTGCTGTCTGCTATATTCATATTGCATCAAGTGATCAATTCATATCGATGAATCTCATTATGTCAAAAACACGAGTCGCTCCTGTGAAAACACATACTATTCCTAGATTGGAATTATGTGGAGCTCTACTACTGTCAAAGTTGTATAAAGTTATTATACCTCTATTTGGAAAAAGTATCTCCAATGTAAGACTGTGCTCTGACGCAAAGTTGGTGTTGAACTGGCTAAAAACGCCAGCTTACAAGCTCAAGACTTATATAATCAATCGAGTTACACAAATACTCGAATTAACCTCTCCAGAAAACTGGTTTCATGTACCTACTGAATCGAACCCAGCTGATTTAGCCTCAAGAGGGCTTGCTGCACAAGATATTGTTGAAAACTCACTCTGGTGGAACGGACCTCCATCTTACCATGTCCAATTCAAGGATTTGCCAATCTCAAGGGTCGACAAAATTGTCGATGAGTCTGAACTGAAGCCACCAGTGTCAATTCTCACTACTACTGTAGTAAATAAACCACACGCTCTTGAATGTTTCGAGAAATACTCCAATATACACAAGGCAACACGTGTATTTGCCTATGTGTTGCGATTCATAGAAAATTGTAAGCTGAAAAAAGTAAGGGAACACAATCTTCGCAGCCATACAGCACTACGCGCTCGCGCTGCTCCACCTCCGCCGTCTGTTGCCGAGTGTCGTTCGGCTCTCTTGTGTATCGTGAGGTTGACACAGGCCTTCTATTTTGCGGAAACATTGAAGCTTCTCAGCAAGGGAGAAAATCCACCTCAAGAACTGCTCTCTATTTCGCCTTTCGTCGATTCTTCCGGTCTTCTCAGGGTGGGCGGACGCCTCCGCAACTCCAGCCTTCCGTATGACAGCCGTCATCCACTGTTGTTGCCAAAGTTATCTCATTTAAGCACTCTGATTTGTGATCAGACTCACAGAGATAATCTTCACGTCGGACCTCGCACAACTCAGTCACTAGTGGCTCGCAAATATTGGATTATATCAGCGCGCAACCTCATAAGGAGCAGATTGCATCATTGTGTCCGTTGTACTCGCATGCGAGCTCAACCTCAGCAGCCAATCATGTCGGATCTTCCCCATTTTCGTGTGAACGCCTCATCTGTATTCGTCCATGTAGGAGTTGACTTCGCTGGCCCCTTCAATACGAAGTGCAGCTCACTCAAAAAACCGAGAGTGTATAAGGGCCATCTTGCATTGTTCATATGCTTAGCGGTGAAAGCTGTTCATTTGGAATATGTATCGGAGCTGACCACTGAATCGTTTCTTGCCGCTTTCGATAGATTCACATCCCGTAGAGGCCTACCTTCTCACGTATACTCTGACAACGGATTGAACTTCATTGGAGCTGCTAAAAAATTATCAGATATCTCGAAATTCTTGGCTGACAGTAAGACTGACATTTTTAATGCTCTTGTACAACGTGAAGTAACCTGGACTTCAATCCACCTAGGGCACCCAATTTCGGCGGTATTTGGGAAGCAAATATTAAATCAGCGAAAACACTGTTGAAAATTCAAATTGGTGATAATCCAATGACAATGGAGGAATATTTCACAGTGTTCTCTCGTATTGAATCAATTATGAATAGTCGTCCTCTATTGGAGCGTTCACAGGACCCCAACGAGACTTCACCTCTGCTGACACCCGGTCACTTTCTTATCGGCCGACCGTTGCTACAAGCTGTGGAGATCCCGCTGGATACTACCACCCCCGTACGGCAGCGATGGACTCATCTTCGCCGAATTGTGCAGACGTTTTGGAATCGATGGAGTACAGAATATCTACATACGCTTATGCAGCGAAACAAGTGGAAGACCCCCTCAGAACCCTTGAAAGTGGGTCACATAGTGCTTATCAAGAATACGAGTACCGCGCCCACATTGTGGCCTCTAGGCATAGTCGAATAAATATTTCCCGGACAAGACCAAGTAGTAAGAGTGGCATTAATTCGCACCGCCTGCGGCCACCTCACGCGACCTGTAAACAAACTCATAGTGTTGCCAATAGCTTAATTTGGCACCCTCCCTCTGAGAGACAATTTTTTGTAAATAGAGACTGAATATTATGTGTTCACCGCTTATGTGTAAAACTCATCGTAATTAATTATGTGCATCGTCTCTTCATCAAGTTTGTGCAATACTTCGTGTGTTACTTCTCATGTGCTACAGTTTCAAAATTATTAAACTCATGCTTCGTTTGGTGGGCGGAATGTTAAGAATACTCGAGAGATAAGAAAGACAGAATTGTTCATGCAGTTCCCCTTCCCCCGCTTTACCCTCATTGCTGTTGGAGAAGAAGGCTTCTCCCTCCACAACCTCAGTCTTCAGCACTCGGCTGACCCATAAACAACCATCTCTCGTAAGTATAGCTGAAAAGCTCTCGTTTTTTGTTACCTTCGCACAGCTCATATATTCATACATGTTAACCAGTTCTAAATTTCGCGGTCCTCCTAGCTCTCATAGAATTACCAATTGTAATGGGGTTGAGTAATATAGTGTGTGTTGAGCTACATTAAATAGAATAAGTAAATAGAAAAATAAAAAAGTATATCATTTAAATACATGTGAAAATAAATAAATAATTGTTTTGAATGAAAATATTTTAATTTTTTTCTTGTAATTTCAATGAACAAAATTAGAGTGTTCTAATCAAATTAGCTTCAACTCTACAACAACGAAAAATATATTCACTACAAATGGATTTTATAAGCTTTCTCGTTTGGCAAAATTAACTTTTGTGGTTGCAGTTATAAAGGAAAAGTTCTTGAAACTATCCTACCTTTTTTCTTCAGCCACTCACTGGATAAAAAACTTCTCTTTGGTTCACTTGCAGTTGTTACATAAATAGATTGAATTAATAAAATTTTTAAGTAAATATTTTAACAATCACCTTCCTCAAGTTATCATATTATTAGGAACCAACAAAGCATTTTACCCTACCGAAGTGCAACATGCATTTTTTGGCTCAATTCATCTGAAAATCAATATTATTTATGACATCCACCTTCCTATGCAACCGTAACATAGGCCGTGATTTGAAAATTCAGATTATATTCATACGAAATCCATGCAGAAACCCTGATCTTTCTGCATGGCCATTTACGGTACTATAGCTTTGTATGGAGCACGGATCAAATTATGATATTTTTCCAGATCACTTCTATCTCGAACACTTCAACAATACATATTTACTATGACAACTGGAAACTAAAACTAATCAAGTGGAATGACGCTTCTAAATTCAGTTTCCAACTGTATTTTAACGAAAAAATATAGAGATGAATGTCACCTACAAAAATAATAATTGTGTTGTAGGTGCAAGATGTGAGAGCTGCGTGGACTTGTCGTGTCACAATGGCGGACATTGCTCGTTGAATGGGTCATCGCGGTGCAACTGCCCAGCCGGCTACCACGGCCGTCGATGTCAGAAGTCGCAGTGTGACGCTTTCTGCTTGAATGGGGGAAATTGCACCATCAACAGCCAAGGCAAACCAGCTTGCCAGTGCTCTCAGGAATACCGTGGTAAACGCTGTGATAAAGAAGTCTGCGACCAGTACTGCCAGAATGGAGGTTAGTTACAAATAGTTTGGCCACTTCACTAAACACATGACAATATCCAGAATTTCTTTTTACATTTTAAACCAGTCAGCATCCCGGATATATGTCATCTATTAATGCTGACGGTTTAATGTGAGTCTTACTAGATTTGTAAATGAAAATTTTTCAGTGTGTGAAGGTAATAGCTTCGTATAGATGTAACCTTCTCTGCAATTTATGAACTGTGTTATCTTATAATACAAATAATACAATTATATTTGTTACATGGGTAAGATTGTTAGAATAACAATCTACGTAGTTATAGTTGACTTATGTGAGAAAATTTTATTTAGTAAGTATTATTATTATTGCAGTGATAATAAGATTTTGCTAACTAATATCTGTACAACTCTGAGTACTACCTTTATAAATATAATAATTTGTAAATAATAAAAAATTTGTAAATAATCCGGATCCGTCTCCGGGTTATCTTAATCTTCCTCAACACCCACCCTGAATGCCGAGGGCCGAATCAGCCAGCAACGGCACGGGCACACACTCTTCCCTTCAAGTTAAATACCTCGCGACAGAAACAGAGAGTAAAGAATTAGGATAGGGGGAGAAGTGTAGGTCCGGTATCTCCATCAGTCAGTACGGACACTGACCCTGATCCATATCCGGCTGTAGCTAGTCCGCGTCGTAGCAATACTTCGCAAATATTAGATAACCTAGGGGGTGGAATAGGCATATCTAATACAATATAATATATAAGAAATTAATTAGGTAGCAAAATGTTGTTGCTAGTCAAGCTCCCAATACTCCTTCTACCCCCGTCGGGTGTTTACATATTTATATAATAATTAATTATTATAATTAATTAATAATAGACCTTTTTATTATACAGAGTGAGTCATATGTTTGGGAACCCTTCAATAAGTTGAAGACTGTTGTAGATATAATACTGTAACTTTCAGGATAAGTTATTGGTCGAATACTCTAACTTTTGACGTACATCAAAAGGTAGAGTATTTGACCAATAACTTATCCTGAAAGTTACAGTATTATATCTTTAGTGTTTACAAGTTTATGTTCCTTCAATGGTTTCAAATTTTTAAAATAACTCAATAGTATCAGTTTCAAGTGGTAATTGAGTGGAATATTACTTATCAATTTACTAATTCAAGTCATCTATATTCAAAATATATAGTTTTCATGTTTATTTTGGACTAAAATTTTATAAAAATTGTACACGTGAAATTCTAACCTTTTCTTGGACTTTCTCACCTATAAATTTGGGAGAAAAATAGCACAAGGACTTCCTTTATTATTTTATCTTCTATAATGTTATTGCATTAGTGTCATTCGCATTGAATAAATGAATAAATAAAATAAATGAATAAATATCTACAACAGTCTCCAGTTTATTGAAGGGTTCCCATACATGTGACTCACTTTTCATAGAACTACTAGTAGCCTTTCATTTTCTTTGGTGACATGACCGATTTCGGGTGTTTATCCCATTATCAAGTAACCAAAAAATAGATTTTCTGGATACCGGACCACTCTGTCGGTCGATTGATACATTGTGGATTTTTTGGGCCACTAGTGGATTTCCTGATAATGGAATGAATGTCCGAAACCGGTCGTGTAATCAAACAAAAATATCGGGGGACCGAGCTTCCTCTGGAGTGTGAAAGCATAGAAAATTGAATTTATATTTTATATTTATTTATTCATTTTCTCAGTCGTACAATTATCTTTACAGTTATATTAGGAGGCACAACAGGCTTATGCCCAAAACTGTCCCTTTTCAAATTTATACTACAGTCCAAATCAAAATCTAGGTTAAGCTACTACTGTATCACTCATCAAAATAACAATTCATTCACACCTCAAAAAACAAACACATCATCAATTACAAATAGATATACTATGAATTCGATTCAGAATGATATACTATGTTTGCTACAATATTTGTTAATATAATACGTACTATTCTACACTAACAGCATCTAGTTACTATTTTGGACTTTCTGAAGTAAACATGTTTTCTAAAAAAAAATAGAAATAAACGAAAATCGGTTTTTCTTTCTGGATTTTTCTTCACGTGAGATCAGCTGAATGATCCCACACACATGCACTCGTTCACTCATTTCCATTACGGTATCGACAGACGACAAAATTTCCAGCTGTTTTTCCAAGGACGTATCTATCCTTTTAATGTCCTTCAGCGAGTTATCCCAGGGTTTGAGACCTAGTGCAAACGAATTTTCATATCATAAACCTACTTTGTTCCAAATTTCGTGAGAATCGTTAGAGCCGTTTTCGATATCCGGTCACGTACAGATATATAAACATATAAACATCTAAACAGAACTTGCTCGTTTAATAGTATAGGATAAAGGTAAAGGGTACTAGTGATTATATAAGTTAGGCGACCTACACTCTCTGTTTACGTCTTCACTATCACCTGATAAGAGTTTGTTTTTGTTTTTCAAAATAAACGAGTGAAGGATTCTAATGTCAACTCTCGAGATAGAAACTTCGTTCTTTTTTCTCAAAAAAAAATACTTCATTTCTCACTTATTTAACTGGTACCGAAACCCGGGAAAGTTGTGTACGTTTTTTTCTCACACAGTGGATTACGCGACAGTGAATTATACTATAATTAGTGATTCACATTTGTGTTAGTCAAAAAAATGAATATACAAGGAGGTGTTAACGCAAATATTGCCTCTACATCAAAAACCTCCGACGTTGAGCTTTCAATGAAAATGGAACAAGTGAAAACAGCACGTGCTCAATATCTTATGAGTATGATAGACTCGGTTAAACTGTTCAATGGAGAAATAAAATAACTAGAATTGTTTCTAGAACGGATGAATGCGGTCTATGCTCAGATCGTCGCGAATAGTATGGACGAAATAACCAATGCTAATATTGACGCATATTTCTATCAAGAATTAATGTATCTGTATTGATAGATATAGGAGCATCTTTCAGTTCAACTTGGGTGGACGTTCGTCAAGCTCTCAAAGAACATTTCGCAGGTGCTCGTAAATCAGTAACTACAAGTGCACTAAGAGTATTGGAAATACGTCGCGAAAATGGTGAATCGATTTCCGAATTCGCAAAACGTTTTGCTTATGAAGTGAAATCATTGAAAACGCGAGTATTGGATTCAAGTGTGGACCAGGATGAAAGTAAGTGGCGGAATAAGATTTATGATGAATTAGCTACTGAAATATTGCTTCAAGCGCTACCAGAACGAGTAAGAACTGCAGTGAAGATTGCCAAACCGAAGTGCCTTGAGGAAGCTATCAACCTAGTCAAAAATGAGGAGGCTGAAAGGGAAGATAATCGCCCAAGATACTCTGAATGGAAAACTGTGGAGAAGAAGCGTCGCAGATCACCTATGAGAAGCCCTCAATTCAATCAACCACGTAGGCAGCCACAACAAAATTCTCAATGGAGAATAAATGAAAAAGCAGCTGTTCAAGAGAGGAGAACACCGAGGGATCGAGACAGGAAACCTGGCAAAGCAAATCGTGAATGCTTAGGATGTATGATACGGGAAGAAGGTGAAGATATTGCGAGACGTGTAATGCAAGAGTTCAAAGACACATTTTATATAGAGGGCCAACCTTTGACCACAACGGGAAGAGTACAGCATTCCACAGAGTTGAATTCTCCAGTACCTGTGTATGTTAAACCACGGAGATATCCTCACGCAATGAAGAAAATTGTAAGAGAACACATTGATGAAATGAAGAGTCAAGGAATAATACAAAATTCGGTGTCACCGTTCTGCAGTCCATTGTGGGTAGTTCCCAAAAAAGTGAACCTGGAAAAGAACCGAAATTCAGAGTTGTAGTGGACTAACGCGAACTAAACAAAAGGACAACATTAGAGAGATATCCGCTACCCAGATTAGAGGATATGTTAGACAGAATGACTGGAGCTACAGTGTTCAGCACATTTGATTTAAAAGCTGGTTATCACCAGATAGATGAATCCACGAGATATGGAGAAAACTGCATTCAGCTACGAAAGAGAACACTACGAATTCACAAGTATGCCGTTCGGATCGAAGAATGCCCCTGCAACTTTTCAGCGGCTTATGGATGAATTTCTAGTAGGATTAGATGAAGACGCGATACAAGTTTATATGGACGATATTATTGTTTTTAGTAAGAATATCAGTGAACACGAAAAACATCTGAAATTATTATTTAAAAGGGTTAGAGAATTCGGACCAAAAGTTTCTCGAGAAAAATCTACATGTGTCAGCCAGAAGTGAGATTCATGGGACATATTATATCGAGCAGTGGTGTGAGACCAGATGACAGGAAAGTGAGTGCAATCAGAGAAATACCTGTACCAAAAAATGTGAAAGAAGTGAGAACATTTTTAGGGATGCTAGGCTATTACAGGAAGTTTATAAATAATTTTGCTCACATGATCGAACCTCTCACTAAGCTACTTAGAAAAGGAAAAACATTTAATATTTCAAGTGACGTGGTTGAAGCTGTAGCGAAGTGTAAAGAAGCGATCTGTACAGTTCCAATACTAAATTTTCCAGATTTGCATAAACCGTTTCTTTTGACAACTGACGCCAGCTCGGAAGCTATTGGAGGTGTTTTAGCACAAGGAGACCGACCTGTTGCATTTGCAACTAGGAAATTAACTCATGCCGAACGACGATACAGCACCATAGAAAGAGAATTATTGGGAATCGTATGGTGTGTAGAAAACTTCCGTCCTTACTTATATGGAAATGAATTTGAACTACAAACAGATCATATGCCGCTACTTTGGGTAGACAAACTGAAAGAAACCTCCGCTAGAATCACGAAGTGGAAGGAAAAATTGGCGGCATATTATTTTAAAATAAAACATATCAAGGAAACTGATAACGTGGTTGCAGACTGTCTATCTAGGAATATCAACCCCTTAACAGTTGACTCCGAAGAAGAGATAACTCAGTTAATGATGAAGAATGGAGCCCAGCATCATTTGGTGTCGAATTACTTGATGGAAATGCACGATAAGAGCCAAATGAAATGGAGATATTGGATGATATAATCAATAATAAAAGAAACCAAATAATTCTACTTGAAAAACCAGATGGAGTAATTGAAACCAAACATCATAGGTATGGCCCAAATAGAACGACGACAGTAATCATCCCATCCGAAACTACAGATTGTGATTTCATGAATATTATTAGACAGATAACGAACAGAGGAAAGATTTACTATGTTTATTCCAAGAAACAATTATTTTTGACAAAAATTAAGGATCATTACATCAATGAAGAATGGGATGAAGAGATCAAATTATCCATATGTTCTAAAAAGGTAGAGACTGTGGAAGATGGAGCAAGGCAAAGTGATATCACCAAACAGTATCATACGGGTAGAGCCAATCATCGCGGGGTCAAAGAAACCGTTCAACACCTTAGTCGTCAATATTATTGGCTGAATATGATTAAAACAGTAACAGAAGTGATAAGTGAATGTACAATATGTGAACAAGTCAAGTACAACAGATCACCATATAAGACACAATTACAGTTGACGCCTACTCCAGATAGGCCCCATCATACAATCGAAGTTGATGTGTTTCACTACAACAAGCAAAAATATCTCACTTCAATCGACCGTTTTACTAAATTAGCCACAGCTTGGCCGCTGGAGAACAAGACGGCAAATTGTTTAATTGTGAATTTAATAAGACTGTTCGGATTGTATCAATGCCCGCAGGAATTAATTATGGATAGAGGAAAAGAATTCTGTAATAACCAAGTGAAAGCTATGCTTAGACAAAGTCGTAGAACTCATCAATGAGTACAACAAATAAAAAATAAATTAATAAAGGTAAAAAATAAAAGTATTATAGTTCATTAATCATTAAATCTTCGAATGACAAACTCAAAAGCCATTTCTTTACTTTCACTTTGAATTGTGTCAAAGAATTGATTCTCCTTATGTCAGTAGGGAGCAAGTTGTAATATTTGCATCCTAAAAATACAAAACTCTTTTTATACCTGGTACAATAAGGCCTTGGTGTTGCTAGCAACTCTCTTGTTCTTTGCCGTGTTACCACTTCACCCATTGGATGAGTTTCAGGCGCAATCCCCATATTTCGGTTCCCACTCATTTTAAAGAACAACGACAGCACCTTGAACACATACATGCTTCTCAAGGGCAGAACTTGCAAAATTTTGAAATAAGGGAACGAGTGAATCCTTCTTTTAACGCCACAAATGATGCGTATTATGGCTTTCTGTAGAATTACAACTGGATTATAGTGACAAGCATATGTTGACATCCAGCAAGATAATCCATAATCTAGTTTTGAGTGAAAAAGTGAAAAATACAATTGACAGAGAATATATCTAGGTAAGAATTGTTGAAGATTATAAAATTTCCTAATTAAAAAAAGAAGTCTACATTTCAAATTTGTTATGTGATTTGTCCAAATTAATCTGTCATCCAAAGTCATACCAAGATAATTCAAGGAATTAGCTTGATAAATACATTTACATGACTCTGCTTGACAATCTATCTCGTGATACTTTAAAGGGACTGAGAATTCAAAAACCGTTGATAGGGAGAAATTAATGAAGTTAGTTTTAGAAGCATTTAACACTATTTTGTTCCCATCAAACCAGAGTCTCAAATTGTTCAAGTCTGACTGTATCATTATTTGTAATTCATTTATACTATTAGCTGAATAGGCCAGTGCAGTATCGTCAGCAAATGATGTTACAGATCCATGAAAATTTAATGAGAATAAGTCATTTATATATACTAAAAATAAGAGAGGCCCCAGGACTGAACCCTGAGGGACTCCACAATTGCTGTTTACAACCAATTCACTATAAATACCATTTATACTAACACATTGGCTCCTATTCTCTAAATAAGATTCAAACCACTTTAAGGGGATTCCAAGAAACCCCAGACATGAACAACTTATTTATCAATATATCATGATCAATAGTGTCAAAAGCTTTTTTAATATCAAGGAAGAGCCCTGAAACTTTCATCTCACCACGAGTATTCAAACTATTATAAATATTTGTCATAAAGTGATTCAGCGCAATTTCAGTACTCAAACCCTGTTGAAAGCCGAATTGGCCACTGTTGAAGAATTTGTTAACATTGAAGAAATCTACAATAATTCTCTTCTTTACTAGTTTCTCTAGTATTTTAGAAAAAACTGAAAGCAAAGATACTGGCCTGTAATTGGCAATATCAGTTTTTGAACCTTTTTTATAGATAGGCACAACTTTGGCTATTTTCAAGGCATCAGGGAATACTCCACAAGAAATACTACTATTGAAAATGTCACAAAGAACGGGAATAATATTGATGTAGACACTATTTTTAGTAACATACCACTAAATCCATCCATGCCTGGAGACTTGCCATTCTTTAAACTCTGAATTAATTTATCAATTTCATCAAAATGAAAAGGCTCAAGGAATATTGAATTGTAATATTTTTTTATTTTAAATTTATTCCTTAACAGTTGCTTATTCTCATCAGATAAAGGTTTCACCGAAGAAGTTACTTCAACCGCTGCTTTAGCAAAATAATTATTGAACTCCTTAGCTACAGTCTGATCTTTTCTAACAATTGTACCTCCTAACTGTAAACTAATTGTTTGTTTCTTTGACGCTTGACCACACAATTTATTAATTTCTTTCCATTGTTGCTGGATAGGTAAACATTGAGATGATGAGAAAAATACCTGTGTTTTTGTTCATTTATCCACACAACTAACTTTTTCTTAAATTTCAATTAATCTGATTCTAATTTATTGTCATTTGGATTTCTGGACATTTTTTTGTAAAGCTTATCACGATTTTTTATAGCAGCACACAACCCTTCAGTCATCCAAGGTTTCAATTTCTTATCATGGTTAAAATTACAAGAATAGTGTACTTTGACTGATTTAAGTAATTATTCAAAACACCAATAAATGTATTGAATTTAAAGTTAACATCATTAGAAAAATATACCGAACTCCAGTCATGATGCATTAGTAAGCTTTTTAATTTATCATAATCTATTATTGATTTCTCCGTTGAAGACAATCTGAAATTTTCACAACTACTTTTAGATAAGGAAACGGCTACAGCTCTGTGATCAGTAATCTGAGATTCAATTAATGCACTTGATACAGCTCTTTTATTTAAGGCTGATCTAAAAAATATATGATCCAAATAAGATGAACTATCATTCAATAAGCGAGTATTTATGTCTATAAGACACTCATACCCATTGCTAAACAACATTTCTAAGTATTTTAAAGTTTTAATATCACCAATTTTGCTTATATCAATATTAATGTCTCCTATTATAAAACAATTTGCAGCTTGGTAACCCTCCAACAATTCATTAAGACTATCAAGAAAATTCTCTATTTGTACACCATGCCATCTGTAAATACCAAGAATACTAAAACAATAGTTAAACATGCGACATTCAAGTAATACAGAATCAGCACCGATGATATTTGCTGTAATTTCAGAGCACGTTATACCCGCTTCAGTTGCAACAAATATTATAATACCAGAAACTCTTGTGAAATCAGCACCAGCATGATATCTATCATACCCTTTAATGCTGTACATAGCTGCATCATTTTCAGATTGAGTCCATGTTTCAGATAAAACTATAATATCCGGTCTTTTATTCCAACAATTCAAGTATGTGATAAAGGAGTCAAAATTACGGTTCATACTACGAATATTTTGGTGTATTATAGTAATATTATTATTACCAGTAAGAAAACAATTGTTAACATCATCTACACTCTCAAAAAACTTCACATTAGCCCCCATAAATGAATGATAAGATTGACATACAATTTAGTAAGTTGTGACAGAAAAACAATAATATTTTTATTCCCACATGCAACATTCATACCTCATAATAAATGATATTTTAGACGAAATGCAGAAACAGATTGGGTACATATACAATAGGTACTGAATCTGAATAATAATGCACAAAGCAGGAGACTCCTCAAAGAAAATTTAAAAAAAAATCTCATATAATGTGAAAGCAGAGGAAACTCAAGGAAAAATCCGAGTTGGAGATACGGTGTTCAAGAAGAATCATTACAAGCGAAGGAAATCGGATTGCTGATTCATAGGTCCATACATAGTTCGAGCCCTCTTAACAAGGGGCCGATTGAAATTGAAGAAAGCCAATGATAAGTCACCACGATTCGAGGTCGTACACATACATGAGATCAAGAGGGTCAAGAAGCGCTCAGACGTTCTTCAATGAAGATTCTTACTAGATATTTACTCTTCAATGTTTAATTTTTTTTTGTTCACACAAATTTCAATTATATTTATTTTGTAAACTTCAAGGATAGTGATGACTGGGGGGGGGGGTAGTTAGGCGAGCTACACTCTCCTTATCTGTTTACGTCTTCACTATCACCTGATAAGAGTTTGTTTTTGTTTTTCAAAATAAACGAGTGAAGGATTCTAATGTCAACTCTCGAGATAGAAACTTCGTTCTTTTTTCTCAAAAAACTACTTTATTTCTCACTTATTTAACTTATATAATAAAGCTATGTAAATAGAAATAAATTAAGAATGAAAACCTTAATTGCAATTTTGATTAATGGATTTGTTTGTGTTGAATGCAGGAACCTGTTTGGTGGCGAATGGAAAAGCGAGATGTGTGTGCAGTGATATCCACACGGGGCGTCACTGTCAGGTGAATGTGTGTGAGTGCTCGGCCAGCGATTGCCCTCCGGACGACGACGAATGTGATTGCCAACCTATGCTGCCCAACAATTGTTGCAAACGACATGGCTTCGACAAATATTGTTTCAGAGGCACTTGTCGGCTGGAGAACGGAATGCCTAAATGCCGGTCAGTTCATTAAATCCCTTCAAATAGATGATAAAATCTTTACTTCCTTATAGCTAATACAATACACATTCATAGAAAAATTCACCACATGCAATTACATTTCGTGAAAAATATAAAATATGTTTATAAGGGAGTTGATCTACTCCACTATGGCAAAGTTTGTACTGGAGTGGTTTTCCAGTTTTGGAAGGCGGATGAGTTATTGAGCTACTGATAAGTTATTGTAGAGCTTCAAGTCTGCAGCTAGTCGGGAAGAAAAAGAAAATTACAAAATGTGTTCGTTGCGACATGAACACACAAAATGAGTTCGACAGACATGAATGAAAGTGAGTTGATAAAAACGCGGTGAAAATGTTTACTTTTTATAAAGAATATTTTTTATTATATGAATTATTTATTAATTATGAAATCCATTTTGAAGATGTCATGCGGGTTACTCCGGCGAGCGGTGTATGACGACCATTGACTCAACTCATGCCAAGAGTGAGAACGAAGAGAATAGGTCAACCTCACCTTTGCTCTTGGTGTGCATTCTCTTGATCGCTGCACTAGTCTCTGCTGGTTTCCTTCTTTACTTACTGGTCTTCCGTAGAAGGTTTGTATGCATCCACGTTTTCAATTGATCATAATAATTATTTTCCTCCACTCACTCTCTAGAGCAGAATACCGTAATATTTTACTCCAAAGCTTCAAGTTCTAACGCTTATTCAACTTTGTGTGTGTTGTTGTGAAGGTAGATGGTTTATTAATAATATCGGGGCACCTAGCTTCGCTCGTTATTTTTATTTATTGGTAAACAGAACACAATTCTCTAAAATTATCGTGTTTATATTTCACAGCTGGCTATATGTCATCTTATGAATTTCGGGGATGCGATATTTTGATTTTTCACATACTCACTCGCTCACTCACTTTTTTACTATCCACAGCTGTTTCAGCCAAGGATGAATCATCCTTTTAATGTCGTTCAGCGAGTTTTGCCAAGGATGAGACCTAGTGCAATCGAATTTTTATATCATAAACCTACTATGTTCCAAATTTCGTGAAAATCGTTAGAGCCGTTTTCGAGATCCGTTGAACTTAAATAACCAGATATAATAGTATATTTCGCACCTAGAGCAGAAAAATGAGATTTTTCCGGCTCGAAATCGGTTTTCAAGTCCGAGGCCGTAGGCCGAGGACTAGAAAAGATTAAGAGCCGGAAAAACATTTTTGCCCGTGGTGCGAACGCTATTTTTCGCCACACACAACTATAAACAATATATATATATATATATATGAGAATAGTTGTTTACTAAGCACTTCCGAAAACAGAAGTGGAAGGTGATAGCTCTAGCAAATCTGAGGTAATCTGAATATCAGGAAATTGTCCAAGTATTTTTATATTTTATTCTG
Organism: Nilaparvata lugens; assembly: GCF_014356525.2. NCBI lineage: Eukaryota > Metazoa > Arthropoda > Insecta > Hemiptera > Delphacidae > Nilaparvata > Nilaparvata lugens. The sequence continues at coordinate 70,601,726 of NC_052518.1, read as the reverse complement.
ATTCGTCTAAATAACCTAAAAGATGATGTTCAATTATGTGGGAGGTTGAGTTTATACTCTTTTATTCTTTCAAATGACAATAAGATGATATTATAAATGTTTTAATTATTGAATAATGAACACATATAATGAAAAGTTTTTTGATCAGCTGTTTTTTGATCACCTTTCTTAGTTCCATGTTAGCGGCTGGAAAGGATACTCTTTCCAGCCTAGCCCGGAAAGAAACATGATCTGACGTCAGACGAGAGTCGTCTGCAAACAATGTCTTTCAGATCTACGTAGGGACTGGAAAACAGCTGCTTTCTGTGCAGTGTGGCGAAAGAATATATAAATTAGAAATTGCTCGCTTAATATAATAGGATTGGATAAAATGAACTTTATTCCAAGCTTCTGTACTCTTCAAGTCATGAAACTTTCATCCAAAGTCGTCTACTCCTCCAAAGTAACTGATTTACACCTAGCGACTAAAAATCACCCCATTAACATAAAATGGGTGGCATCTGCAAACCGTAGCAGATAATATGAGATAATTGTGATGTGGATTGAAAAGTAAAAAATGACTTAATTTTATACTAATTAATAAATAAAAAAATTTATTTATTCAACACAGCATATTATACAGTACAATACACAGATGAATATCGTCTAATTAAATACAACAAAAAATACATGTTCAAATATTTAGATAGAAAAAATAAGACTATTAGACTATGGTTTTGTCGAATAGTGATAAGGATTATCATGAACATAAAATATCAGAGTAGGAACAAAATATAAAAATAAGAAATCAATTACAGTAATTGAAAAAAAAAATTAACTAGACTACTATGATAACACTGTCATTACCAGTCCCAAGATGTCATCCACTCAGCAACTGAATCCCACTTCTCTTCCCTTTATAACTATAATACCGGTACAGAATGCAAAACACGGATTGTCATTGGCGAAAACAATAACATGAATTATCAATATCTTCGAAGCCTACTATTCCGTTTGATAAAGTGGGGGCTATTTTAATTTACTTTAAGATCATCAACACTTTTAATGAAGGAAATCCCCCCATCAATTTTACGAATTTTAACCCTGCCAAGATGGTCGACCCAGGCATCCTTAATTTTAGCATCTCTCTTGAAACGCCGTGCTATACCAAGCAGTTCTCTCCGCCTAGACGACAGACTCTGGTTGATGAACACAGGCTGCTGTCCATCAAAGCCTTCAACTTGATTTCTACACAGCTTACCGAATTTTTTTCTTAGATTCAACATTAGATGGGCATCCAGTCTTCTGACGAACTTGACGATTATACCAGGTGGGGGAGGTACTGCACCAGGCTTACCCTTGAGCGGCCTGAGACGGTGTATGGCGTCTACCATGACCGGAGGCATGCCGATCGCGTTGCTCACTCTCGCGAATGTATCCACTACATTCTCATTAGCCGGCTCGGGGAGGCCATGTATCTCCAACGTGTTGCGCCGCGTATACATCTCCAGGTCATCCAGTCGCTCCTCAGTGGTTCGCAATCGTTCTTGGACACTATTAACGTCGCCTCTCAGAGATTCTATCAGTTCCTGTTGTCTATTAATAATTTCACTCTGCTTAGCAATTATCTCCTCCAATTTATCCCGCTTTTCCTGTCCGGCATTTACAAGAGATTTTAGTTCCTCAATAGAATTTAACAATTCAGTTTTTACAACTTCCAACTTTCCCTCAAAAGGCTCCATGGATTTTGTTTGCTCGCCAGCAGCCGAAACTTCACTTTCCCCTGAGCACTGTCTATTTATTTTGACAGGAGTAGAGTCATTTACCCTAAGAGATCGCTGAACACTTAAACAATCAGGGCAGTCCCATGACTTGTTTTTCAAAAACGAAACTTCAGTCTCCTTCATATTAACACACGCAGGATGGAATAAACACTTACAGTCTTTGCATAACAAATTAGATGCATTTGAAGAACGATTTACAGGCTGTTTACACTTTCCACAAGTACTCATGTTGCCGACCAATGACAAAGTTTTTCGCTGAACAAATAATTTTAAAATAAGTTTACTTTTTAACACTTCACTCGAATAGTTCCGTTCAAAACAATTCACAAATCACGGCAGTCCGAAAACAGAATACAGTTAGTCAGCTATCATCAGCGATAAGACCGTTCAAAAAGACAACTGTCTAGTTCGACTGCCGAACTGATACTGAATATGTTTACTGATACTAATACTAATTATTACTGATACTGATACTAATTATTGAATAATGAACACATATAATGAAAAGTTTTTTGATCAGCTGTTTTTTGATCACCTTTCTTAGTTCCATGTTAGCGGCTGGAAAGGATACTCTTTCCAGCCTAGCCCGGAAAGAAACATGATCTGACGTCAGACGAGAGTCGTCTGCAAACAATGTCTTTCAGATCTACGTAGGGACTGGAAAACAGCTGCTTTCTGTGCAGTGTGGCGAAAGAATATATAAATTAGAAATTGCTCGCTTAATATAATAGGATTGGATAAAATAAACTTTATTCCAAGCTTCTGTACTCTTCAAGTCATGAAACTTTCATCCAAAGTCGTCTACTCCTCCAAAGTAACTGATTTACACCTAGCGACTAAAAATCACCCCATTAACATAAAATGGGTGGCATCTGCAAACCGTAGCAGATAATATGAGATAATTGTGATGTGGATTGAAAAGTAAAAAATGACTTAATTTTATACTAATTAATAAATAAAAAAATTTATTTATTCAACACAGCATATTATACAGTACAATACACAGATGAATATCGTCTAATTAAATACAACTAAAAATACATGTTCAAATATTTAGATAGAAAAAATAAGACTATTAGACTATGGTTTTGTCGAATAGTGATAAGGATTATCATGAACATAAAATATCAGAGTAGGAACAAAATATATTATAGCCTAATAAGATCATAGCATAGTACTTGAAAGTTGAAACTATATAATATCTACCTATTTGTTTGGAGGTCCTCAATATACTCTTGCACTGTATAGTGTATAGTAGGCTTTGTCAAATAGAAATTCATAGAGCTCGGATTTGAATTTATTGAGTGGATGAGAGTTTCAAGTATACAGAAAGCTTATTATAAAATTTTCAGCCTGCATATGCATAACTAGGCTCACTCTCGAAAATCTTCCTTCTCGGCTGAATAGCAGTAATAAACTTCTATAATACCCCAATTAAAAATGTATGTATGTGAGTAACAAAATATTCTTATTCCTCTCAATTAGAATAGAACTCGAATTTTCAACATCGAGAGCTTCACAGTTCAATAATTTTAAACATGATGAGAGTCTCTTTTGTCGAATGTAACGAGAAAAACCAGTAGGAACAAAGAGATATGGTTTCATTATTGATTGACTGCCTGAAGGTCCTGTGTTGGAGCGCCTTGGCTAGGAGGTTAGGGTGAGTGAAGCAAGCAAGCCGGTTGGTTAGGTAGCCTATATAAAACTAATGACGTGACATATTCAAGTTCAAACACTGTCTTATAAAGCACAATGGAAAATAAAAAAACTATGATCATTCTTCAAATTCGTATACCTTTTTATGTCATACTTTTCCAATACAGCCCCTTGAGACCGTCAGTAATGAGGCCTCTTGGCTTCAAAAAGGTTGTACAATAGGTTAACAAGTTCCTCTATGAACCCTACAAATGATCCAAGTCAATTTTTTTTAACAGGCTACTGCTAATCCCGCTGATAAAACGTTTTTCCCATGCCAGGATGCAAATAGTTTTCCACTAGGTTTTGTGTTTAAAGATATTGTAGATTATATTTCTGTTTGATTGAGATGCTGGTTTCATCAATTTACTATTAAAAAAAATTTTGTATTCAAGGAATTAAAATTTTGTAAAAGGAATTTAAAAATTATTACATTTTGATCAGTATTTAATCCTGAACAGTTGTATTGTTTGATTTGATAATCTTATATGCTTCTTAATTCTTCAATTAGTACTGTTCTCTTTATTCTTCTACGGCTATAATCTATCAAATTGAAATACTATTAAGTATCTCTAGAAAAAATATCATACGTATTTTGTAATCCTCTTCAAGTAGTAGCCGATTTGTTTGAATTCAATTCTCTTATACTTATGGATAAATTTGTTTTTTCAACTAGATTATGGATTTATTTTCTTGATTATGAAGTATTCTGTGGATAAATTTGAATTTGAGTTTGGTTGCCAACAGCTCTAGACCATTCAGTCACATGAGAATGCCAGAGAATGTTGAAATCAACAACCCTATGTACCAAAGCCAGGACTTGGAGGATGATGGAGATGCCATTGCTAGGGACTTCACCCTCGACAATGAAAGGGTACCGTATAATACCAATCATTTATTATAATACACAATTTTAAAAACTGAATGCAAAATATTGACTCACTGGTTTGTGAGGATCGAGCCTTGTTGTTTATGCATCATTAGACTGAAGGATAGTGTGCGTACAGCAAACTCTAGTAGAAGGTATGTTCTGAAGATTAATGTGGTTAAGGAGTATGGGTTGTTTGGTTGGTAAGTTTAAATTTTGGAGTAGTTTCTCCTAATTTTTAATTGATATTGTTTTTATTCATCATATATCAATTGATATATCCTATCTCTTATACTTTTCAGCATGTTTTATAGCTCAATGATTTGATGACAACGTTATCACTTGGATTGAATTGAATTCAAATAATTATTATCAACTTAAGTAATTATCATTATCAATAATAATTATTTAAACTAGTTTAATGTAAATTATTATAATCGAATAGTCAATCGTATCTATCTGATTATTGATATTTTTTGTTAGAGTTCGATGAATAGCAGTGAATTTGGCATCTGAGTGATTTACTTTATATCACACTAGCAGGTAACCCGTGCTTCGCAAGGGTCTATTTTAAAACTTGACAAACTGAAAACTTGACGTAATGAAATCTAGAAGAATTAGAAATAGGCCTATAAGAATCCTCGGTTGATTAAGAATTTATATGCAGCATTTCAAGTAAATCAGTCCAGTAGTTCAGACGTGATGATGCGTAATAATTCTCCTATCCTTTACACGTGTAATGTAGCCGATTATTTGACATGAATTTTCACAATCGCAAAGCATCCATTGTTTAAAAAATTAAAATTGTCGACGACGGTGAAAATTCATGACCAGTAAAATTGGACTGTAAAATGTATGTTTTTATTTGCTGATGAGCTGTTTTGCTTTTGATTCTTGTTCTGACGTGAGGTCTTTATTAATGTCTATCATTCCAGAACCTTCATCATCAATTAAGGCAGAATCAGAACAACAGAATCAGACAGACAGAATCAACAGATAATAAAGTTTCGTCCTGGTCACTCACTTCTCCCTCTATTTCTCCAATCACGGATTGACAAAGCAGAAGTCTTATGTCTTGTTTTCCTGTATTGAAAATTCTTATTTCTTCGGTCTATCCAATTTCACAATATTTTCTGTACCAAAGCACATGCAATTTTTTGTTCTGTATTAATGATTCATTAGGGGTGAACGAAAATACTCTATTCACTTGATTGGTCAAAATCACTTTCACATTGACATCTCTTTGGGCTGGTATTATAGTTTCAAAAGCACATTTAAATACATTTTCTGAACTAGGTACTACTTTTTTTCTAAAGGTTCGTACAGATATACGCGCCGCGAACATGAGCAATTCACTTTTAATCAGCTGATGCCAAGCTTTTTATATCTGTATCTTACCGTTTCTGTAAAAATACAGATATAATCAGCTGATTAAAAGTGAATTGCTCATGTTTGCGGCGCGTATATCTGTACGCACCTTAAGACTTCCATGGGAATTTCGTATTTTATTCAACGAACAAATCCAGTCTTCGTCCATATTTAAATCAATTATACAGCCATTATCATTCATTGAAATTGTTCTAGTATCAAAGTCTATTTGCGCTCTATAATCTAATAAAAATGAATTTCCTAACAAGATATCACATTGTATTTGTTCTGTCACTAGTAAGTTAATCTTGAATTTCCTTTCAAGTATTTGTTTTTCGCTCGAAATCGAACCTAGAATAGGAAGTAAGGAGCCATTAGCCGCTGATAAAATAATGTCAGTATGTTCCAATTTCTTCAATTCATCATTTTTGAATACACCTTTAGTAGCCTATATTAGAGAGTTCAGACGGGTTTTTTTGCGCAATCCCCGAGAAATAAGGAAAAATTTTTGCGCAAATCCCCCTCCCCCCTCCCCCCTCCCCCTCTGCGCATGCCCCCCCTCTCCTCTCCCTCTCCTTCTCCCTCTCCCTCTCCTTCTCCTTCTCCCTCTCCCTCTCCTTCTCCCTCTCCCTCTCCTCTCCTTCTCCTCTCCCTCTCCTTCTCCTCTCCCTCTCCCTCTCCTTCTCCCTCTCCCTCTCCCTCTCCTTCTCCTTCTCCCTCTCCCTCTCCCTCTCCCTCTCCCAGTGAGGACGAGGGGGAGGGAAAAAAAAAATTTCCCTTTTTCCCTTTTCTACTGTCAAATTAAAGTGAATCCATCTTTCTACTGTCAAATTAAAGTGAATCCATATTTCTACTGTCAAATTAAAGTGAATCCATCTTTATACTGTCAAATTAAAGTGAATGCTAGATGAATGAATCCATCTTTATACTGTAAAAAGTGATTGGTTTGCTTTCCACCCGACAGTTAAGAAAAATTTCACAAATTTTCTATGTGCTGTACAAACCGCAGGCGTTGCTTTTTAAGTGTGCTCTCCGAGAATATCTATAGTAAATTTAGATTATAGATAAGAAACTATAAATTTGAAGAAACTTAACTACTAACTATATAATCTACTATTTAGTAGATTATAGATAAGAAACTCTTTTGTAGATGTGCTAAAACCCTATTACTCTTTTAAGTTTCTCGTTCTAGAGTTAGTTGCAAGGATCTTTAAATGCAAGGATATTACTTTAAATGCAACCCTAAAATCTTTAAATGCAAAGTGAATCCATCTTTATACTGAGTGAATACATCTTTATACTGTAAAATTAAAGTGAATGCTAGATGAGTGAAAAAATAATTTCCCTTTTTCCCTTTTCTACTGACAAATTAAAGTGAATCCATCTTTATACTGTAAAAAGTGATTGGTTTGCTTTCCACCCGACAGTTAAGAAAAATTTCACAAATTTATATTGAAATTTTCTATGTGCTGTACAAACCGCAGGCATTGCTTTTTAAGTGTGCTCTCCGAGAATATCTATAGTAAATTTAGTACGAACAAGCATTCCAAAAATGGCTATAGATATCCTCAGACCTATATCACTTGGGGTATCAGCTCTATTGATGTCTTAACAGAATGATCTAAGTTGATCTTTTACATTTTTTATCTGCAATGTCATACAAGCATTTCCAAAGTTCATCGGTATTTGTAACTAAAACCCTATTACTCTTTAAGTTTCTCGTTCTAGAGTTAGTTGCAAGGATCTTTAAGTGCAAGGATATTACTTTAAATGCAACCCTAAAATCTTTAAATGCAAAGTGAATCCATCTTTATACTGAGTGAATACATCTTTATACTGTCAAATTAAAGTGAATGCTAGATGAGTGAAAAAATAATTTCCCTTTTTCCCTTTTCTACTGTCAAATTAAAGTGAATCCATCTTTATACTGATTGGTTTGCTTTCCACCCGACAGTTAAGAAAAATTTCACAAATTTATATTGAAATTTTCTATGTGCTGTACAAACCGCAGGCGTTGCTTTTTAAGTGTGCTCTCCGAGAATATCTATAGTAAATTTAGTACGAACAAGCATTCCAAAAATGGCTATAGATATCCTCAGACCTATATCACTTGGGGTATCAGCTCTATTGATGTCTTAACAGAATGATCTAAGTTGATCTTTTACATTTTTTATCTGCAATGTCATACAAGCATTTCCAAAGTTCATCGGTATTTGTAACAATAGTTGAGAAATCATTTGCACTACAATAATGTAGATGACCTGTATCTAGTATGTTCAATAATTCGAAAATCTCAGATAAAATTGGAAAATGTACATTTTCTGTTTTTGTTAACGGTAAATCATCGCCTTGGAATCCTGTTGAAAATTTAATATTTTTTGCAATAGAATCAAATTCATTGAATGAAATTGACATCAAGAGGCGAGATAATTTTTTGAATTTAGCAAAGCTAAAACACTGCATGACCTCGATTATGTTATGAACAATAATGTGCACTTAGCTGTAACAGAGTTGACTCTGAGGGGGCGTATCTCTTGATAAGCTCAAGCTGTAACAGTTGTGTCTGAGGGGGCGTTTCTCGCGTGCTCACTCAATCAAGTCTACACTGATACTAAACCAAAATGTTCGAGGAAATATCTGAATTAAAAAATTTCACTACAACAATACATCATAACTTCATCTTCAATTTTAATCAATTTATCTACAGACAAATTGTACGGACGGTAATAGCACAAATAGTCTTTTATATCGTTCAAATTAACTGTGCTTAGAAAAATAGCCTTTAATTGTTTCGCCAAACTATAATTTTCATATAGGTAAGAAATCACCTTGCTATGCTTTCAACGAAGGCTGTTTCAACGACCCCCACTCCTCCTACCCCTGTCACATGATCACACACCAATCAAATAACTAACTAACCTTTGATTTGCTTTGTCCACCTTTGTACTATGTTCTCCTCCTCCCCTCCGAGGACAATAATCCTCCCCTCCGAGGACAATAATCCTCCCCTCCGAGGACAAAAATTGTCCTCCGTTCTCCTCCTTTGTCCTCCACTCGTTTAGCAGGAAAGAAAAAATGAGAGAGGAATCAGGAGAAGGGGTGAGAGGTAAATGTCAACACTCAATGTCACAATAATTTTTTTTATTTTTAAATTATTATACATACATCAAAGCATATCTATGACCAAATCAAATACAGAAAGTAACTCTTTCCTTATTCCTACTGGGTGTATATTTAAGAACATCTAGCTTGATTCTAATTTTATAATTCAAATCTATGTTTGGCTTTTCAAATTCTTCCTCTAACCAATAGTTTGACACATACAATGCTTCCAGATTTTCAAACTGTAAAATATACCGAGTATTGTTTCTATTGTACACTTCTTTTATTGCAATAATGACTAACTCTATACCTTGTGGTAACTCTTCTAATCTTTTGCACTGTCCTACTTTTACTTTCCCTTTAATTTCCAGCATTGTGATGTTATTATACTGCTCCACTTCTGTCTGTGTGAAGGGAGTGTCTTCCAAGTTTTTCCATACATCTGACAGAAACTTAAGTGATTCTTTTCTAGGAAATGTATGACCATTATAGCTTGACATACCATTGACTGTAATTACACAAATTTTCTCTTCCCTTGGTAGACAAATTATTTCTTTTTGGTCATTGTATGGGATTACAAAATAACCCACTTTCTTAAGGTCTTCTATTGCATTGTATGCATTTAGAAAAACATTTTTATGAGAGCCCTTTACAAAGTAAACATGTTTCGAACCTTCCTTTTCTCCTAAAACACCTACATATGGAAATTTTCCCTTATTATTTACAGAAAACGCAGTCACATTGTACACTCCACTTAGATCAAAATTTCACATGATGAGCGTCTTTTGTCTTAGACTCATCAGCATAATATATACAAAACGGTGTATGCATTACTTTTTCAAATGGTTCAACGATAATATATTTACAAAACACACATTGTAGATAGTGATAGTTATGTAAGAAATAACCATTTCTTGCAAAATAGTCTGCTCTATCAGTTAATGGTTTGCAAATGTAACAATGTAGATGGTGTGGAGCTAGTTTTTCAAACCACTCTCCTTGTACAGATAAATCTTCTGGCATATTAGTAAATGATAAATATCTTTCTTCATATAATCGTAGAATATTATTATCGTAATTCTCATCTTCAATTGTTATATTTCCTTTCCTTCTACAATTTGGGCTAAACTTTGCATGTTCGTTGGCTACAACATCATTTTGCTCCCAATCTCCTATACAAACTGAACAAAATACGCAGCGCACAATATCCGGTTCACTTGCAAATACAAAACCGTCTTTCGCCATATTTTCTGCCGACAAATTCTGACTAGTTTTTGTCCATTTTTTATCGAATGTTAATAATCTCAATCTTTCATGTAACATTATCTGTCCTTGTGATAACATCGTGAATGTCAATTCACAACTGATTGTGAATTACATTCCTTTACACATACTATTGCCTATGTCATCCTGATCATTTTGTTTTTTCAGTATCATGCCGAGGGAACGCAGACTTCGTGGGATCAATTCAAGCGCAGTTCGCCATCGCATCAGTTTTGAGGACGAGGATATTGACATTGAGAGTGTGCTTGAGAGGACGAAAACTCGAGTGTTCGAGATAATTAGGGAGCATGCGGCACGGTATGATGCAAATGTTAAGTGGTACATAGTGCTTAACGTTTTATTGTATAAATTAGTGGTGCTAGATGACAAGGTTGATGAGTCTGTTTCATCTCTAATAAATCTACATAGTTACTCCAACATAGCGCTGAACGTGCTTGAGAACTATGAAGATTTTAATGAGCATTTTTTCTTGGCTGTGAGAAAAATCATCATGTCTTTCGAAAATTTCGTAAGACATGGGTCTGGATGGGTGTTGAAGAAAATTGAATCACTGGATGTAAATGTAATCAAATATAATCCTATATACACATCCAGTTTCATTCAAACACCCCAGTTTTTGAAAAACAAAAAATGTATTATAAATGTCAAAAATCTTTCTGACGAAAAATGTTTTTTGTGGTCGGTCCTCGCATATTTCCATCAGAAGCCAAGGAACTCGGACTTAAGTGTAAAGTATTTGAGCAAGTTTGCTCACAGACTCAATATGCGAGGTGTAAATTTCCCGGTGACGACACGCGATATTAAGAAATTCGAAATACTCAATCCGGACATTGCAATTCACGTCATCGCGTATGACAACAAAAAATTTTTTCCCTACCGTACAAGCATTTTCCACACGCGTAAACACCAAATTAATCTTTTAATGTTGAAAGGCGATGCAGGAAAAACACATTATTGTTTAGTAAATACCGCGAACGGGAAAAACGGGCTATCGCGTCTTTTCTCTCACCTTTCAAAACACAACGGTGAAGTACACATTTGCAATTTCTGTTTTCACCGGTTCATATCAAACAAATCTAAGAATTGTGATGGTAAAGCAAATTTGTTGAAACATATGGAACTTTGTTCCAAGTTTGAATCTCAGCGCGTTTCATATCCTAAACGCGGAGAGACAATTAAATTCAAGAAACTAGGCGCGACATTGAAGAAAAAGTACACTATTTACGCGGATTTAGAAACATACGTTGTGAATATTGATAATGATGATGATGATTCCGATTCCGATGAAATTACACGTAGTTACACCAAGAAAACGGCGCGGCATATTCCTTGCGGGTATTGTTTCGTTGTTATAGATGTAAACGGAGAAATCGCGTACGGACCTGTACTCCATAGATCGAGTAGTTTAGACGAAAAAATCATGGAGAAATTTCTTCAGGAAATTACAGATCTTGGCGAAATTTTGTATGAGGATATGAAACGTGAAATTCCGATGCAACATTTGACCGAAAGTGAAGAGCGCGAATTTCAAAATTCAGTAAACTGCGGGCTTTGTGCTGAACCGTTCTCAGAAACCGATATTAAATGTCGTCACCACGCGCACGAAACCGGTAATTACCTATGTGCAGCACACGTTTCTTGCAATTTAACAGCGCGTACTCCAGATTACATTTCGTGTTATTTCCATAATTTCTCCGGTTTTGATTCGCATTTTATCCTGAAAGCGCTCGGTAAATGTAAAAAAGAAATTTCCTGCATCGCAAATACGTCAGAAACATTTTTGACACTTTCAGTAGGCAAAATTAAATTTCTAGATTCCTACAAGTTTATGTCTGAATCCTTGGAAGTATTGGTGTGTAATTTGGTAGAAAGTACAGACATGGAAAAGAAGTTCGAAAGATTATTTTCGGTGTTTCATGATCCACCTCGCGAACACAGACAGCTCTTGTTGAAAAAAGGAGTATATCCCTACTCGTACATGAGCTGTCCCGAAAAATTCGCGGAAACATCGCTCCCTCCCATTGAATGTTTTCATAACGACTTAACTGATACACCTCTGTCTCGCGAAGAATATGAGCATGCGCAAAGAGTGTTCTCAACATTCAAGCTGAAAAATCTGGGTGAATATCACGATTTTTATTTATGTTTGGACGTAATGCTATTAGCAACAGTATTTGAATCTATGAGGTCTACGCTTTTTAGCTCATACGGCCTCGATGTGACCCATTTTCTTTCCCTCGCGCACTTCACCTGGAATTGCATGCTGAAACACACTAAAGTCGAATTGCAATTACTTACAGATCCGGACATGCATCTCATGTTCGAAGCGGGAATGAGAGGCGGGGTCTCATTTATCGGTAAATGTTATTGTGAGGCAAATAATAAACATCTACCTGAGACATACGATCCCTCAAAACCGACTAATTATCTCCTTTACGTGGATGCTAATTCTCTTTACGCGGATGCTATGAGCAGACCCCTCCCTTTTGGGAATTTCAAATTCCTCACAGAGGAAGAAATTTCCAAACTTGATTTCGCGAATTTGGACAGCAATTCAGGAACTGGTTACATAATTGAATGCGATCTCGAGTACCCGAAAGATTTACACGATAAACATGCCAGCTTCCCTCTCGCGCCGCAACACTTAACTCCCCCGCGGGAATTGCTGTCCGAGTATCAGACAAATGAGAACGGTCAGGGAGTGACCAGAAAACTCATGAACACACTTTTTAACCGTGAAAAGTACATTGTACACTATGTCAATTTAAAACTCTACCTTCAGCTCGGTTTGAAATTATTGAAAGTACATCGCGTCATTAGTTTTTCCCAATCTCCCTGGCTGAAAAGCTACATCGACTTCAATATCCGGAATAGACAGAACGCGAAAAATAAATTTGAAATATCCTTCTTTAAGGCCTGTTGCAATCTTTGTTTTGGTAAGACTATACAATCAGTTCGGAAACACATTAATGTTAAAATTATTACAGACGAAAAACGATTAGACAAGTACATTTCAAATCCGTTATGCAAACGCTGGCAAATAATTAGTCGGGACGTGATCGCGGTTTTCTCTCGCAAGTTGGAACTTAAAATGAACAAACCTGTCTATTCCGGCTTCAGTGTACTGGAGTTGAGTAAATTCCATATGTACGAATTCTTTTATTGCAAATTACAAAAAATCGTACCCTGGAACCGCGTAGAACTCTGTATGACCGACACCGACAGTTTTCTTCTAAACCTAAAAGTTGAAGATGTGTATCAGTTGATCAAAGATAATTTGACCCTTTTCGATACTTCTAACTATCCACCTACCCACCCTTGCTTTTCCATGGAAAGAAATAAAGTTGTAGGTAAGTTTAAGGATGAAACGGGCTCAAGGCCGATCTCTAAATTTATAGGTCTTAGATCGAAACTTTACAGCTTTTTAGTTGGTAATGAGAATGATGACGAGGTTGTAAATAAATGCATAGCAAAAGGAGTAAAGTCATCGGTTAAATGTAGAAAACTTAATTTTAATTTGTATAAGAAATCATTGTTTGAACGTAGTGTACATGTAGAAAAATTTAGTATGTTAAGATCCTATAACCATAGTATGTTTCAGGTCGAATGTGCAAAAATTTGTTTGAGTCCTTATGACGATAAAAGATACATTGAAGAAAATGGTCTGAATACTCTCCCTTTCGGTCATTATAGTCTCAACACTTCAACTGATTGATCAGTATGTGCTGTGACAATCATCCAACACCACTAATTTGATTTGTCTGTTGTAAATATCATGAATATTATTAGATCTAAGCTAGCTTTAGAGCTTCATAGCGTGCCGCGTGTGAACTATCCCACTCGCAAGTATGAACTGAAAAGTGAAAAAGATCTCCTTCAAGCAGACCTTATTGAAATGATAAGTTTATCACGTTTTAATAAGGGTTATAAATATATCTTAGTTGTTATTAATTGTTTTACAAAATTTGCATATTGTGTACCATTAAAAGACAAGACAAGTCAATCTGTATTTAACGCTCTCCAACCAATTATTTCTAAAAATAAGGGCATTAAGCTGTTCCAAACAGATCAGGGAACAGAATTCTTCAATTCAAAAGTTAAAGCATTATTAGATAAATATAGTATTAAACATTACCATGTTTTTACCGATAAGAAAGCATCCATAGTTGAACGGCTGATTAGAACACTTAAAGCAAAAATTTATAGATATTTAACTGAGCATGGAACAAAAAACTGGTTAACCAATCTAGACAGTTTAGTTAAAAATTATAATGCTACAGTGCACAGTTCAATTAGAATGAAACCTAAAGATGTGGGGAAAAAAGATCGTACACATGTTTTATCGTCATTGAATTCTGCATTCAATAGACGATATAAATTGAAAAATTCAAAACCAAAATTTAAGCTAGGCGATATCGTGCGAATCTCGAAGAAACGATTATTTTTCGATAAATCTTATAACATAAACTGGAGCGCAGAGTATTTTGTGATTCATTCTATATTCCTTCCAAACCTATAACCTACTCACTGAGAGATCTAAACGGTGAAGTAATTAGTGGGCGGTTTTATGCAGAAGAAATTAAAAAAACGCAATTAAACGAAATGGAGAGACAAGTGTATTTGATTGAAAAAATATTAAAACGTGATAAAAAAGGATTGTTAGTGAAATGGATTGGATTTTCTAAACCTAGCTATATTAGTAAAGATCAATTATTAGATGAAAAATAATCAATTGTAAATAATCTATTGTAAATATCATGATGTACATTTGTTGAAAATATATTAGCTCCTCATAAAAAATTGGTTCTCATTTCGTAATATAAGAATCCATAATCTGTCTGATGATGTGGAGAGGAGGTGGTCTGCATTCCAATCTCTGGGAAACGCCTCTCTATACATCATCATCACCTCGGTCATTGTTCAGTGGCTTATCAGATCACGCTCTGTACGTTTGTAATCATGAGCCAATTACCAATTGTTAACTTTGATACCTTAATTACAAATAAAGAAAAGCCTACATTTTGTAAAAATGGGAATCTGCTACCTCACAATGCGCGAATGTTAATAATTTCTCCTAGTGCTGGAGGAAAAACAAATCTCTTATTTAATTTAGTATTTGCTGAAAATGGTTTAAAATTTAAGCACATTTACTTATTTAGTAAAAGTTTATATCAACCAAAATATGTCTTTTTAAAACAGGTATTTGCAGGTTTGAAAAATATCGGATTTCACATGAAAGATGATGTGAGTCAAATTCCCCATCCAAACCGAATCCCTGAATATAGCTTGGTAATTTTTGATGACTTGCAACTGAGTAATGTGCCAC
Organism: Nilaparvata lugens; assembly: GCF_014356525.2. Classification (NCBI taxonomy): domain Eukaryota; kingdom Metazoa; phylum Arthropoda; class Insecta; order Hemiptera; family Delphacidae; genus Nilaparvata; species Nilaparvata lugens. The sequence continues at coordinate 70,586,320 of NC_052518.1, read as the reverse complement.
AGATTAGAGAATATTTTACAATGGGTCGTCATCGTAATATTGATACTGCATATTTAATTCAGAGTTATGGTGCCACACAGAAACATTTCACTAGAGATAACGCAAATATGATTATTATTTTTAAGATGGATTTATTGAGTCTCAAATTAATTCACAGAGATCATGTTGGAGGAGATATGTCTTATAAAGATTTCAGTAAACTTTGTCATACAGTTTGGAATCGTAAACCACATAACTTTCTTACAATTTTAAAAGAATGTACTATAAAGGAAGGAAAATATCGGGATTCACTGGACACGATACTTTCCCCTCAGTAGAGATTAATTCTTTGTACAGTCATGTTGTCTAAAACACATAAGAGTAGGAGGAGGAGGAGGGGGAGGAAGAGGAGAGGAAATAGCTTAGTAAATAACAGGAAGGAGAATTTAATAGAAACGATTAAGACATTACGAAAGGTGATTAGTGACAAGCATAAAAGCCTTATTAATTTTGAAAAACGAACGGATGAATTCAATAGGAAATCTCTTTCGCCATTAATTGAACCTATAATTGAATTGGGAAAAACCAAATCTACATTACATTCTAATCATGATGTAAAAAAGGAAGAAGTAAAAGAGGAACAAGAGAGTATGGAAATTGATAATGATGATGATGAGTATGAAGATGAGGAAGAGGGAGAGGAGGATGATGATGATGATGATGTTGGTGCTAGCAGAATCAATGATTTGTTGAGCAAATACCTAACAGTGTTTCATAAGGAAAAGTTGAATAATTCAATTACTTATGGAGTTTCATACAAAGATCAAAGTGAAAAGTATTATATCGGTGATATACAGGTAATATTTGATAATGGATATATAGATGTTGATAAAGAAAGAATTCAATTAACTCGCGGATTACTCGAATTATTATTCAAAGCGAGACCAAACAGAAATCTTTATAATAATGATGACCTTGACAAGTACAAACGTATCTTATTACTTACTGGCGTACATTTAGATCGAAGAGGCTATGTTAAACGTAATCATGGAATTAAATCGCAATTGATTCAGAAATTATTTCCAGTAAAAAACTTGTTAAAAAGAAGGGACAAGGTTTGTTGAATTCATCATTTTTGAATACACCTTTGCGAGCTATATTGACGTTTGAGCCTGTATCGATGGTAAATGATACCTCTTTTCCTCTCAATTTACCATGGGCAGAAAGTGCTGAGGCTATAAGTCTCCGCTCATTTGTCAATGATCCATTCATTTGCAACTCATGCTGAGTCTGTGTCTCTGAGCATAACTTTTCGGATTCATCATTGTTCTCTTAAAATAATTTCTCACAAACTTAATTACTTCGTCTTATTCTTCTTTTACTCGTATAGAAGAAATATTGAATGTGGGTTCGTTATTATCGATATTATCACGGGAGTTTGGATGAGATGTTAGTTCATACTTGTGTGTTTCAATTTTCTTAACAACGGATCCGGATCCCAAGTTTGAGTCCGATTCATCTAAGATCGGGATCCTGTTCTCGCGTTTTTGTCAAATAGTCAGTACAAATAGTCAATACAATCGTCAGTCCAGTAGTTATTACGTCTACAATATTTGCAATATCTAGTACTGCGATTTTCATTACCGTCATTCCTATTTCTATTTCTCTCATTGCTTCTATCTGCTTGTCTGTTGAATTGAATCCCGCTATTGTAATAATTCTTCTGTGTTGACTCGGCACTTTCTCTTTCACTTCTATCAACGTTGGGATTCCTATTGAATTGGCCTTGAAGATTATTCTCATGCAGCTCACTTGAAACCAATCTTCGATTTTTGTTTCCGTAATTGTTCCTAGAATTTGAATTCTGGAACTGGCCTACACTTTTACTTATATTTGATACAACGGTTCTGAGATGGTCTAATTTTCTTTCTAATGTTTCTACACTGATTCTTTGAACAGGCTGATCGACTTTGATTTCACTGTTAATACCTAATCTCTTATAGATTAGGATGCGGGATCTTTCATATTTTGTCAAATTATTTTCCAACTCTTCAATTTTAGCATTATCCATGAATGCTACGTGCTGAAGTGCACCTACATCTAAACCTCTCAACACGTATCCTACGACTCGTTTCTCTGACATTTCTGGCTCTAGTTTATGACTTAGCTTTATTATATCAGCTGAATATTCATTGTATGACTCTGTCTGTACTTTGGTTCTATTCTCCAACTTTTGTCTTGTGGTCTCTTCGTGCACAGGGTCTGCTAGTTTAATTTTTAGGTGACCAACTGCTTCATCGAAAGTCAAGTTAGGATTCTTTTCCGCAAAATTATCAAAAATAGTCAATGCTGTTCTTTTTAGGTACAAGGGCAAATACAATATTTTGTCTTCCTCGTCCCATTTATTTATTTTGGCTGCTCTAGTGAATATTTTCAACCATTCGTTGAAGTCTTCACCCTTCGAGCCACCATATATTTCAGGTTTGGCGAATGGTCTGCTATCATTCCTAGCCATTTTATTTTCAGTTTCAATATCTGTTGGCCTATCTGGAGTAACTGTATCGTAGTAAACTTCTTCTTTTCTTCTATTAACAATTCTCTCGTAATCGCCTAGCATAGGAAACCGTTCACGATTTTGTTTTGACAGGTTCCCTGTTTTGAGCAACTGACTCAGAGCTTCTTTAGCCCCTGAATCGTGCTTCGTGTAAACGCTAGCCGTTTTTGCCAGATTTACTGCATATATCAAATATTCTATGTTGACATTTTGAGGGATATGGATTCCTAATTTCTGAAGAAGCTCCAACAATTGGGATTTATCTAAATTTTTCTCCTGCAACGATACGGGTAAATTTAGTAAATAACTTTCGAAATCATTTGTTGATGAAGTATTCATTGTAAAATAATATCATTACCCTGAAAACTCTACGAATGGGGAACATAATAGATCTACAATAAATTGAATTAACAACCTGAAATAAATAATTATATTAAATATTTTAGAAGGCGAATCTTGTACAGTAAAAACTCTTTCTCATGAGTACGGCGCCCAACACCATGTAATGGGGTATTTAAAATAGGAATATATTGGGGTTATATTATGTATGGTATTGTGATGGTATTATAAGGTTGTGAGAACAACCCTAGACATTATGGTAACAATTTATAATAGGGGAATCGCTTGGCTTGCGAGAGGTTAAATTGATCTAACTCTATAACTCATGAGAAAGGAACTATATTTTAAAATAATAAACAAAACAGTTATATTTTGGAGAACTAAGTAATCGATTTAATCAAATTGTAACTCAAAATGAAACTGGAAACTTAAATAAAATAATATTGAGAAAACTTTTTAAACAAACAATAGAATAATTACAGGATTTGCCTTCAATAAAAAAAGATGAATAATATATAATAATAAAATTGATAATATTAGCTCACTGAACTCACTGAACCAGGAAAATGGTGTCTCGGAAAAGAAGGGTAGAGCCGGGCCCGATTATCTGCTGTAGATAGCTCCAGGTCCCGTCCTCGTAACCGACTGCCAAGAGGCATACATTTTTCAGTCCAATTTTACTTGTCATTAATTTTCACCGTTGTCGACACTTTTTATTTTTTAAACAATGGATGCTTTCCGATTGTGAAAATTCATGTCAAATAATCGGCTACATTACACACGTGTATACGTGTTTAAGCCAGTTCTTTCCTTTATTATAGTATAGAAGATGATAGATGGATGGATGATATATCCATCTATCTATCTATCTATGCTATAATAAAGGAAATGAATGAGAATAAATTTTGAAAGGTTTGAGATATCGATGTGCGGTTTTCACTATACCTTTTCTCTGGAAATCCTGTATCGTAATCATGTATCATATGACCACCTTTCAATATTAAAAGAAAGAAGTTGGATTCAAAATGGCGGTTCCAAAATGGCGAAAAAAATTTGGGTGCGACGGAAAATCTGTTTTTATCATTCGAAAAGGATCCCCAATCATACCTATCTTCTAATTTCCCTTTTAAGAGAAATGTTCTGTTGCTTCCATACAACAACTGGGAGCATTACAAATAATTAAAAACTTGACAAACTGAAAACTTTATGTAATCAAATCTTGAAGAATCGAAAATAGGTCTATAACCATCCTCTGTTAAACAAGAATCTATATATATGCAAAATCTTAAGTTAATTTAATCAGTCCAGTAGTTTAGACGTGATGATGCGTCAAACATAATTCTCCTATACTTTACACCTGTATACGTGTATAATCCAGTTCTTTCCTTTATTATAGTATTATATAGAAGATGATAGATGGATAGATGATCATTGTTATTTACTAAAAGATAGAATAAGTTGAGTAGTTTCCCTTTCAGAGGGAGTTTTGACAACCCACAAAACTCATTTTTCATTTGAATATATAACGAAAAGGTGCATAATTATGACCTTATTTTTTGCTCAGCTTGCCAAAATATCCCTCATTCCAATATTAAAATTTTCGATTGACTGTACAGTGAGTCAGTCATTCCATTAGGGTTCGAATAATTTGGGAATTTTAATTGAATAAAAATCTGGTGTGGCGCACTCACACTACTTTCCTTGCCGTTATGAAAATTGATCACTTGACGCTAGTGTTCACGCGCATCTCAAGTCTACTATTCAAAGATCTGAGCCAGCTGGTGACAGGACAATAATGCTGGATACACACGAGATCTGCTATCTCTTCATTAGTGAATGATTTAATGATTCAACCGTTACCAACAGTTTGCAATTGAATAATCACTTTTTCTCAAATTTCAAGCTTATTTTCAATTTCTGGTGAAAATGTTACTGGACATTAATTGTAGAGATTTTCATGCTCAATCTTATCCACTCGAAATTTTTCGTTTAAATTATATCTGAGACCTGATAATTGGAAATCTAAAATCAAACTTTGCATAGATGGAGCGGAGCTCCTGAAATTTCTACAGATATGGGACTTGTGGCAGTTGATATAGCTTATCAATGACTATTTTGGGTATAAAAACACACACACACACACACACACACACACACACACACACACACACACACACACACACACACACACACACACACACACACACACAACCTCTGTTGATGTTTGAAAAACCACTTTTTTGAACTTAGGGGACCTTGAAACGGAAATTTAGAAATTGGGGTACATTATTTTTTTCGCAATGCAATACTTTCCTTACCTATGGTAATAGGGCATGGAAAGTAAAAATGGAAGAGAATAATTTCTTTATGTAAATGTCAACACCTTTATTCAAAGACATATTAACTGCATGCGTTTCCATATTGCTGATACAGCATTGATGAAACTATAGACGTTTATTCAGCACTTTGTCTCAAAAACTGTTCTAGCTGAATAATAATCCATGCCACGTGTAGGCCTAAACATTAAATCAGGAAAACGAAGTTTCAAATCTATGTTTTTCTAAACAGATGTTTTTGAGATAATTCCTTTGATGCAGCTGTTTCACATTCACCATATTATTATACAGAGTTTGTGAAAATGAAAATATTTATTAATTATCAAAACAATACTATTATTATATTTATAATAAAAATATTATCATTATCATTAAAAATATTTATCAATTATCAAAACAATATTATTGAGGTTAAGTGGTATCAGGTAGAATGCAATGATAGAAACAGATGTTCCTTTTTAATTTCGATTATATGATTGTTAATTTTTTTATGAAATTGTATGTATCATTAATAAAATTTGAACATTAATTCTGAAAAATCTTGAATGAAAATTGAAATTTGGGCTTCCAGGTGCACGAGATTGATATATTAATTTAGAAACTATGTGCAAAATTTGGAGATTTATTCATTTATTTACAATGCAAATGACACTAATGTAATAACATTGAAAGATAAAATAATAAGGTAGTCCTTGTGCTATTTTTCTTCCAAATTTATAGGTGACAAAGTCCAAGATAAGGTTAGAATTTCACAAGTACAATTTTTATAAAATTTTGGTCCAAAATAAACATTAAATCTATAAATTTCTAATTTAGATGGCTTAAATTGATAAATTAATTAGAAATATTCCACTCAATTACCATTTTTAACGAATAATATTGATTTATTTGAGAAAATTTGGAACTATTCAAGAAACACAAACTCGTAAACACTAAAGCTCATCTCAATCATTCCCGTTTTTCTGGTATGCAATCAACAAGTTGACATGTTTTGATGCGAACAAACGAACACACCAACAAACACAACCCTACTCTCTCTTATTATATAGACTAGCAGGAAACCCGAACTGCGCACAAGGGTCTATTTCAAAACTTGACAAACTGAAAACTCGACATAATAAAATCTTGAAGAATTCAAAATAGGCCTATAACCATCCTCGGTTGATTAAGAATCTCTATACAAAATTTCAAGTTAATCAGTCCAGTAGTTTAGACGTGATGATGGGTCAAACATAATTTTCCTATCACGTAAGTTACGTGTATAAGCCAGTTCTTTCCTTTATTATAGTATAGATTCACACAAGTCTGCTTCATGAGTTCACTCCACCTAACTTTAGTATTATTTTTGCAATTGAACTAATCAAATTCAATTTATTTACAGCCAACAATACAAAAAATTGTAAACAAGGCAAAGTCATAGTATATAGTCATACAAATTTTTGTACGAGTAGTGGTTTGAATAGTTGATACAAGCATATATAAGTAACATAGAATAATACACATAATAGGCTTGAACGTTATGTGTATTTGTGATCTTCATAAAAAAGTTTTCATAACCTCATTTGGACTATTTTTATGAAAATTAGGGAGAGAAACAGTTTTGGGTTCATCCTGTTGATTCTTTCGCAATTATTGATTTGATATTTTGATTGTGGAATGTTATAAATAAATATTACAAATTTTGAGTCATATTACTAGTAATTTAAGCTAGAAACACACTCAATTGTACCGCATCAGTGTCCGCGTCCGGGTAGTGCAAATATTCTTGCCATGAGTTCTAATGGAACTATTCCCACTCGATCGTGTGTGAATGGGGAGAATATTTCAAGTGAACCGCTCCCAGACACTGATACTGATATTTGAGAATCTACCTTGAGTAAGTGAATTGTTGGTGTCAACTCGTTTTTCCAAATATTCTTAGAATCCGATCATATATATTTATTGAACAATTTTCATCTCGAACAGGTATCGAATTTCGGAAATCCAGTGTACGAGTCGATGTACAACCCTGGTCAGGTGAGTCTGATGGAGGAGAAGAAGGGATTGCTCGGACACGAATTGCAATCTGCCGACTCGCAGAAACTGTCAACATTGATGGCCAGTGAAAGTAGTCGTAGCAATATTTGAATCGCTTCGACTTTGACTAGAGCTTAAGACTGTATAAACGACAATGTCATCATGATACTCATTGTATAAAGTAGCTATAAATTTAGTTAAGTCTTCCGTATCCCTTTGGTGTTTTTTATTAACGCAGAATTTTCTCATTGAAATCAAATTAAGAAAATATCCTTTATTAGGCGGAGTTGATCAACTCTTGAGTCCCAGCAGCTGCATAAATAAGTACAATTTGAGATGATAAGTGAGTGATAAGTTGATAATGATTTTAATCTAATATGTAAGTGATGTGTGTATTACAACATTTCTTGTTTTGGAATGAATGCCGATTGGAACATTTTTTGTGATAGAATCATTAAGTGGTAACAATGGTCAGAATTTTTGTTTCTATGTGATATTTGATATAATTGTAACAATCATTGTTAATGGTTGTTTAAGCTCCGAGTTTGTGGGATTTGTAACATGATAATATTATTCGCAGAACCGAATTCAATAGAATTTCAATAAAATGAGCAATAAAAAATCAAGAACATTCTAAAAACTGACACCAAAAGCGTATTCCCGAATGATATAAAATAATTGTTTGACTATTTGAAAAAACATAGTGATATATTTTTAACTGTCTACTGTCTCACAAATATTCAAAGAAAATTTACATTTTAAGCATGTATTGTGAGCGATGGTAGAACGTAGTTTTAAGCAATTCAATATGAGAATACGGAAAATTAGCATGATCACATTCTTTGTAAACTGAAAGAGATAGTGACCATATTATTTGTTAGACTAAATTGAGACTTCTGAGTCCTCTCTAGCATTTCAAATTCTAGCTCTCTGAAATTTCAAAACACTACTCTTATTTTACATCTTCACAATTACTTTCATTAATTCTTTTAAAAATTAAAGTTATATTCATAACACAATAAACTTCAGCAACCCGTTTTTCAATATACGACTCTCGTTTAGGCATACTATTTTTTGTTAACGGATAACCCCAAAGTTTCCATCTTTAATTGTTTTAAATAAAGAATATAAAATTCAGTTACTCATTTAGTGATGTAAGAAGGTTGATTTTAGAAAAAATAATTATTTTTTAAATACCAAAATAATGTCAAATATGCATATTTTAATACTTTCACCTAATGTGGCACGAATAATCATTTCTAATCATAAATTAAATCAAACTTACCAGCTTCATTTCCAGATTATGTATTTATATGAAAAATCATGTGTGATTATGCAAATGAGTTTTCATAGTATAAATATTATTTGTTGGTTATATATGTTTTATATAATTTTTATCGAGGATGATCAACCCAATGATTGCTGGTCTCACTCTGTCAAGCACTTTTAACATCACAATTAGTCTACTTCTCATATTAAGAAAAAAATGATTCCTTTTGATATTATTTACGAAACATTTGTACATTTTTAGTTTTATTATTTTACCATTATATTTTTGAATTACCTTGACATCACAATATATATTGAATCGTGAAACTACCCTATTTGTTTAGAAAAATGTATCCCTATTATTATATTCAACGAAAGTATGCAATGCATTGTAATTTTGATTGTGTTTACTTCTTCTCATAATAAAGTAGGTAGTAAATAGTTAGGAAGGTTATATGTTTTTTTTTAATTCGTTGTATACTATTGTAATAATTGATGCTATTTACTATTCCTCTAACTTTCCTTTTCAAACGACTGCCATAAAATACATTTTATGTTTTTAAAATCAATTTTTGGTTATTCGTTACTGATCGTCTCAAATATATTCAAAAACTGACAACTGCGAAGTTGACTATTGATATCGTAGACAAAGACTTTTGTAATGTTGTACGATATTTTCTTAATTTTCAACTGTAGCTTGAAAATTTGAATAATTATTATCTTGTACATTCATGTCTAGTTAAAGAAAACGCCAGCCAGTTAAGTGACTATTTTTTTAACTGTAGGTCAAAATATACCTTGAAAGTCAAATTCATTAAAAATCATTTCATTTGCAACGTTTGTCAAATATATTATTTAGTTTTTGAATTGGTTGTCTGCTGTAAAAAACAGTGTTCGTATAAGCAGCTGTCGGATTAGCGTTTAAGTTGGAAAAATATATTTATAAATCTTGTGATGAATAGATTTAATTCAGATTCATAGATTATTTCTATGGCTATTCCTATGAACTAGTAAAATAATTATCAATTTTTCTTGAGTAATTTGTAATTAGTCCATCCTCACAAATCAGTTTGAGCTTCCTCTCTTATTCAATTGAACAACGATAATTTATTTCATTCTATGATTCTTTATCAATGATATTATATCATTTATTGTATAATTCTTTATTGACTATCATAGTTATTCTTCGATTCTACGTCAATCATATTTAATTTATTCTACGACTCTTTATCAATGATATTATATTTTATCTAAAACGCTTTATCAATGATTTTATTATATTAAATATAATTTTATTCTATTTTATTATTATTTATTAATCACATCATATCTGGGTTCGAGGGTTGTCAACTGTTAATATGGTTGTGAAATTGTTTAATAGTCTGATACCATTATTTTAACTTTAAATTTCAACTTAGAACTAGAATTCTACTACTTCTCCAACTCCACCCAAGATTTATCTGTTAAAATCTAATTTGATCTTTGGAAAGTCCGTTTCATTTCTAATCCCATGATATAAGCAGTCATTATTTTAAATTATCAATAAATTAATCCACTGGAATTTCCAATTACCGTACTTGAAATGAATAACAAAACTGTACTGTATCCAATCCTCTTTACAGTACGGTACCGGTATTCTAAAACTTGATATTCTTCAAAACTGTTCTAAGAATATAAAACAACTACACCTTGTGCCAACCATTGTGCCAATAACTAAACTGAGGTTATGTGGTTTTTTTAATCATTATGGACAAATAACACATCAGTCACAACACAGCTGCCATCAATTATTCATTACTCTTCATCATTTTATGCGCTTCCTATAACGTTCCTTCTATTGAAAAATATTATGTATGGAAGAAGTTTTTGTCAATAGAATACTGAGCAATAACTTAACATATTAAAAACTCGACGTGTAGAAATAACTATATGAGAAATTATGATAAAATTTATACGCATAACTTGAATGTTTTTTACAAATAGATTAATACATGAAACAATGTGAAATATATTTTTATCTTGTTCTACTGAATACAATTCAGCAAAAGATTCAAGTTCCTATAATAATGAAAGCAATACTCCAAGTAATTTTACATGGCTTTTCAGATTTATTTGTTTTTTCATTCAATTTTATGAAGTAGACTTAGACAGTTGCCTTAATGTTTGTGCAACGATCAGCTTGTAAGTAGGTACTGTAACCTTATCTTCTATATCGTCACTATAACCTCATCACTTCCAATTATATAATTAATAATTTTTATTCCTTGAATATCAATTAATATTTCATTCAGAACTGAATATTCTAAATGTATACATCCTAAATGTTAATTGACATGCTAACTGTTTTAAAATTATTTAATTGTTTTAAGTTTATCTGGTTTTCATATTTTGTAATTCTAATCTTTTCAGTCCTAGAAAACGGTTGAACTGTACATTCTGTATTTTATTTAAATGGATACAAACTGTTATTTTTATAGCCTGTAAGTTGAACGTGCCAAAAAAGTGAGTTAAGATATTTTTTACTTCAATTTAATTGTTGTCCAGTTTTTGTGATTGACCTAATTGATTCACTACCTATAATGTGTACAATACTTTAAAACATGTAGGCCTACCTAGAGAATGCTGAAGTGGACTGAATCTGATGGTGATCAGTGATCAGTTCAAATTTAAAACTTACCCAATGATTCTGTGTGACATTTATAGAGAATTTATTAATATAGACTAATTATTATTTTGTAAAATTTCAATAAAGCTATTTATTTAAATAATAAAATAGCGTCAAGTTCTAAAAAATACATAAGAAGTGCGAATCTGTATTTAATAGAAATTGTTCATATAATAGACTACAATAACCCATTGTAACTTTTTATGAATTTGGTTGTATATGTATCTAATAATTTTATTCGGATACATGGCAAGTATTCTACTATTAAAACAATAATGTATTGAGTGAGGATTTTGTTATATAATTTGAAATAAATTTATGAAGCATGAAACTTTTTTTTATTCTACCAATCCAAAATACACCCAGTATTCTACAAACTGAAACAAACAAACTTAAATTTATAGGAAATTTAATTGATTAAACGAATAAGTGAACTTTAATGATGTGTGATACAAATATTCAACTGAAAATATTGATAATGACTAATAAACAAACTAATACACATGTTCCAAACGTGTGGAAAATAACAGATGATTCGCCACATCAACCCCCCTGGGCAGACGATTTGGCCAACTTAAATGTCAAAGTTCCCTTTTTTTGACTCGCTATCTGGTCCTGGAACAGGTTAAGCCTGAGGGATGTATGCCAGCTTCACCCGGTCAATAGAAACCTTGTTGAGCTTACCATGAATCTTTATTGTGACATTTTTATTATCTCTTTCCACAACCTCATGGGAGCCAGTGTAAGGCGGTTGAAGTGCTCTTAGGATTGGCCCTTCTCTCAAGAAACGTGGCTGCATGTGCACAGTTCTTTGAACACGAAAACGTCTGGTTAACCATGTCTTGCTGCTGGAATTGAGCGTAAGGGCGACATGAATTCTCTTAAGCTTGAAATAAAGCTGTCAGAAATGTCAACGTTATCGTTCTGTGGGTTTGAAGGGAGCAGCTCAAAATGCAAACGAAGAGTCTCTCCACAGACTAATTCGGATGTAGTAACCTTGATATCTTCTTTGAAAACAGATCGAAAACCAAGAAGTAGTAGAGGCAACCCAATCAACCTTAGCGTGAGCCATAATTGCGACCTTTAGATGACGATGGAATCATTCAGTTTGCCAACTGGTTGTACTGATGATGCAGGGTGCCAACTGGTTGTACTTCTGAGTCAAATCCTAAAAAGTTTGACGAATGTGTGGAAGTGATCTGGGTCCCGCGATCTGTAGGTAGTCACAGTTTCTGGGAATCCGAAATGGAATATCCAGCAATTCAAAAGTGCACCACTGTCTCTGCAGTTATGTCAGGTAGCGGATAAACTTCCGGCCATCGACTAAAATGATCTATGACAGTTGATCAATATTTGAAAGATTGTGCAGGAGCAAGTGGACCAACCAGATCGACGTGAGTATGATAAAGTCTTTTTGTTGGTGTCACGAAGTCTTCATAAGGAGCATGATCATGTCGCGGAATCTTTGATCGTTGATACCTATTACAAGCACGAGCCCAATCTCGATAGTGATAGAGGATGAGTGTTTGGCGGCCTTACAGGAGACGTCTTGGAATGTGGATGCGGCTGCCAACAAGGTTAAACTGGATATGTTGCTGAGGCTAGGAGTTGCTTCTAGACACCAGTGTGAGGCGACCTTGAAGAAATGTGATTGGAACGTGGAGGAGGCGGCTTCCCTCCTCTTGGATTCTGCTGGAGGAGGAGGAGGAGGAGGACCTTCGTCACCGCCCATCACACACTGCTGAGAGCTCTCTATTATCTACCTGTCATCTATGTGACTTCAGCTGAGCTCTCCATTATCTTCCTGACTTCTATGTGACTTCAGCTGAGCTCTCCATTATCTACCTGACTTCTATGTGACTTCAGCTGAGCTCTCTATTATCTACCTGTCATCTATGTGACTTCAGCTGAGCTCTCCATTATCTACCTGACTTCTATGTGACTTCTTCTTCTCAAAGTGTCTGTATCTTCTCTTAACTCTTTTTCTGAATCTTTAACAAATACTATATGACTGGAATCAGAGCTGTGTTGATGGTCTACCATTTGGGTTTAGTCAAAATTCTTGGGCTATGAGTTGCTACAGCTATTAGTTTAGGCTAAAAGAAAGATCCAATCAGTAGTCTACAGATGTACCCGGGCTAATATAGTTATTTGTATATCTAGAGTGGGGGGTGCTGTTTTTTCTCCCTGAGGGAAAAGTTTGAAGCCCGAGGCGAAGCCGAGGGCAACAATTTTCCTGAGGGAGAGGAAGCATTTTTCACTTGTGATATACACAACATTTTTCCTCTACCTACATTTTTATAAAAACTCCTAATAAAATAATTTTTAAAAACGTATGTGACCAAACAATGTGTTACAACATAATCTAAAAAGTAAACAGAAACAGCTGGCTTGTAATCACAGTTCTCCTCCGACAGCACTATCTGTCGGCTAAAGTTGTAACAACAATGACAGCCAAAACTACAGCTATGATGAAGTTCCCGTTTCAAATTTGATTAGTTAATAAGTAATATTTGTTGGCTGATATTTTGAATAACATGGAATAAAAGAAAAAAATATATACATTTTTTTAGTATAGTGATATGAAGTTTGTAATAATAATTTCAGCATACAAACATAAATTTTATATATCGATCAAATGTCTGGTTGAGGTATTGAATTTAGTTGGTTTAATGACTACTCTATATGCTTCCTCATCTGAGCTTAGACCTTCTGACCTATTCCAAATGTACGTTTTTAAAATAGAGGTGCTTCCCATGTTATTTAAATGGAGTCACTTTTACTCCCTAGGGAGTTTTTCTGTTTTTTAGTACCGAGAGCGAAAAAGTGACACTTTAGTATCATGTTTCAGGGAGTAAAGTAAGTACTTTTGACAGTAGGTGGAGGAAAAATAATTTTTTTGTTATCTAATTGTTGTTTTGTTTTTTTTCGGATTAGTTTCTACGGTTTTGCAGCTGTCAAGGCTAGTGGGTTCGGACTCCCCACTAAAAAATTAATTTTTTTATTATACAGTATTTCTACATTGTTGTAAAAATATCTGGGAACAGTGTGGAAGTGGTAGAGGTAGCGCTATCTGCTTTGTCGAATGATAGACAAGGATAGCAACACCAATGTTAATCAGGTGCTGCCGTTATAACGTGGATCTCTATATAATTATTATTTAACGAAAATCCTAAATAAATGCTGCAAATCACCCCGAAGAATTCTGCTACTGCAGACATTGACAACAGGGTTAATAGCTAGATGGAAATTTGATGAGAACTACTATCCAAAAATTAATCAATGCATTCTCTGTTTAATTCCATCTGTAGATCTCTATATACTTTCATTTCAAACTATCTGTGTTTTTTTATCAAATAACTTTCTCGTAATTTCCTTCTTTTATATGAAATCCATTATAGCTCGAACAATGATTATCGATGAACGTCAATTGTTCGATTTGAGTGTACATGTTTAATTTTTCTTGTTCTAAGAGAAGTTCCTAAATTAGTGAATAACTCTATATTGTAGCAAAAAGTGTCATATTATGACACTGTTATGTCAAGATGCATCCATTTCCCAAATATCAAGCAAATCTGAGAGATTTTTTTCATTGGCCAAAAAACAGCAGGATTTTATTTCAACAGAGAATAAAAATACTTAGCTAACATAAACAAATACTAATTACAAACATAGCCAATGAAACTGGAATTATAAAACGAGGCAAAGAAGCTGCAGATTTACTAAATATTTATTTTATAAATACTCCTCTGAAAATACAACAAGCTATCTGTGAATTGTCATGATGTATATCGTAACTGGTGAGGGGAATTGATTTTAGAGCTGGTTTTGAAGACGCTCGGTAATCTCATAAGATCTCGTTGTCCAACGAGCAAGACAGCTACTGAGCTACTGCTCAACTGTGCTGCGCACCCTTACCCCCTCCCACTCGGCTGTCGAGGGAGGCTCGCCGAGAGGCAGAAGAAGTTCAGTCTAGTGCGGGTGGTTGGTCAAGAACTAATGAAGGAAGCAGCGTGTGGTTAGTGAGTGAGTACAACTCGTGTCCAGAGTATACTCCAACTACTTCGAGTTGTGTCTTCTGTTAACTGGAGTTAACCAAAGGCACTGGAAGCTCCAAGATACAACACTCGCAGCAGGTGAGTGTTGTGCGACCACTTCGGCGACTTTTAGCAGCCAGCTTGCCTGATCGACCAGTGGCAACAAGTCGGGTTTTGGCTAAAACCTGACTAGACCCTGGGACATCACAAAGAGGACCAGGAACGGCAAGAGGACCTCGAGTAAGGCTTGGGAAGACCTTTCTCGACCCCGAGACACGATCCTGGCTGCAGGAAATAGCCGGTGCCCAAGGTTAGGGACCCGGTGACCAGCAGGGTCAAGGTGCCCGGTGCATAATGTCCGGTCCTACAGACGCCCAGTGCAAGGGTTCTCCTACCTTGCTATTTCCAACTGGAAAAGCAATAGGACCTCGAGTAAGGCTTGAGAAGGCCTTTCTCGACCCCGAGACACGATCCTGGCCGCAGGAAATAGCCTGTGCCCGAGGTTAGGGACCCGGTGCTCAGCAGTGATGCCCGGTGCAAGAGCTCTCCTACTTTGCTAGTTCCAACTGGAAAAACAAGAGGACCTCGAGTAAGGCTTGGGAACGCCTTCCTCGACCTGAGACACCGATCTTGGCCACAGGAAACGCCCAGTACCCGAGGCGACCCAGTGACCAGCTGCGACGCCCAGCTCTGAGGCTCTTCTACCTTGCTAGTTCTAACTAGAATAGCAAGAGGACACCTAGTGACAATCGGGAACATTTCTCCCATACCAGAGACCATACTCACAGAAGACACCAGATCGTTTCTTCTCCTATCACTCCCCGCCCAACCCTGTTAGGCAGTGCGAAAGCATGGCCTTTCTTCCTAAAAGAGGGAATCATTTCAGCAAAGTACTCAAGACCCAGTTCCAACCCCCAACTTGAACGAGAGTGGTTGACGGACCCCACACCAGGCCTCCCGTCCCCTGCTGCAGCCCACCCCAGACACCGACTGAGTCTAGCTGGCTCAGAGTGATACTGGGAATTCTGGTAGAAGAAGGTGTGGGCAAAAATCTACTCAGAAGATTGGCAAACGAACGTGGGGCTAAAGATAGGAGGAGAAGAACAGCAAAGAGTGCTGAAGAGAAGTGCAATCGCGGCGGAGAGGACAAGGAGGATACAGGAGACGACAGCAGTGATCCAAGAGTGGCCTGGATCTACAGGCTTCACAGGGATGAAGCAGTGAAATTCTCGGCCACTGCAGGGCTACCTACAACTGGAACCATGACAGAGCTCAGGAGAGCTCTTGTCAAAACCACCTGAGGACAATGGTGGAGGCCGCTGGTCTAAACAGGATCGGTGGCAGAGCTGGCACAGGTCAGGAAGAGGAAGGAGCTGCAGCTTTGTGGCCACCAGTCGCAGAGGCCACTGCATCTTCAACTGGAAAATATGCACATGAACAAATTAATGGTAATGTTTCAACTTTCAACCTTCTCAATAAATTCCAATCAGGCTTCAGGAAGGGATACAGTACTATGAGTGCCCTTTTATGTGTAACAGATGATATAAGCTTGGCTATGGATAATGGACAGCTTACTCTGATGGTACTGATTGATATGAGTAAGGCCTTTAATTCAATATATCATCCTCTTCTTCTTAAAAAATTGATTAATCTGGGATTTTCAGCCAACAGCATTGCCTGGATTAGATCATATCTAGCAGATAGACAGCAGTGTGTACTGGCAAATGGAGGTCAATCTGGGTGACGAGTGGTCAATAGGGGTGTGCCACAGGGATCGGTGCTGGGCCCTCTGTTATTCAGCTCATACATTAATGACTTACCTGCCAGACTGACCAATACTAAATATCACATGTATGCTGACGACCTGCAAATTTACTTGCATTTTGACATTGACGACTTTGACAACGCTGTCAACAAAATTACCTTTTACTTACTCAGCATCACAGAATGGATATCACAACATGGTTTTAACATTAATGAAAATAAATCAAAAGCAATAGTAATAGGACATAATAGACGCTTACCTAACCTTGACTATGCCAATAGACCTTTTGTGACAATAAATGACCAACAGTTGGAGTAATGTAATACAGTAAAAAACTAGGGTGTCTTAATGAACAGACATCTCGACTGGACCGAACACACTACTAGCACTTGTAATAGGTTCTTTGCTGGCATACATTCTCTGAAGAAGATCAGCCCTTTTCTACCTTTTCAGGTAAGATCGATGCTGGTAAAGACCCTAATCTTTCCAACCTTTCTCTACTGTGACGCTGTTACTCATGACATGACTGTGGCACTGTCTGATAGGCTTCAGAGAGCTCAAAATTATTGCTTAAGATTTGTTAATAATCTAGATCAAGGTGAACATATCACTCCCTACTTCGTTCAGCTTAACGTGCTCAGGCTCAAAAGGTTTTGATCCTACCACATACTTATGTTACTATTTAAACTAATCGCCAATAAGAGCCCTGATTATTTGAGTATTAAATTTAGATTTCTGGGAGAGGTGGACTAGAAATAGTTTGTCTGTGTTGAGTGTGCCTAGGCATTGTACAGTGGTCTATAACAGGTCTTTTCATGTGACTGCCTGCCGACTGTGGAACTCAAATCGTCAAGCTACAGGAGCCTGCATGCCGGACTTCACTACTGATCACCAAGTCCCAATCCTCAGGAACCGGGTGTCGTCCTGGGGTTCGGATCGAGCCTGGAGTTGTCGGAAAGGCTTTCCCTAGCCTTTCTCGAGGTCCTCTTGCGATTCCAAATCGAATCAGCAAGCTACAGGAGCCCACGCGCCAGACTTCATGTCTGATCACCACGTCCCAATCCTCGGGCACCGGGTGTCTTCCTAAGTCCAGATCGAGCCTGGAGTTGTCGGAAAGGCTTTCCCCAGCCTTTCTCGAGGTTCTCTTGCGATTCCAAATCGAATTGGCAAGCTACAGGAGGCAGCACGCCGAACTTCACTTCTGATCACCAAGTCCCAATCCTCGGGCACCAGGTGTCGTCCTGGGGTCCAGATCGAGCCCGGAGTTGTCGGAAAGGCTTTCCTAGCTTTTCTCGAGGTCCTCTTGCAATTCCGAATGGAATCGGCAAGCTACAGGAGCCCGTGTGCCAGACTTCACTTCTGATCACCAAGTCCCAATCCTTGGGCACCGGGTGTCTTCTTGGGGTCCGGATCGAGCCCAGAGTTGTCGGAAAGGCTTTCCCTAGCCTTTCTCGAAGTCCTCTTGCGATTCGAGGTTCCGGCGATGATGTACCAGGATGCAGTCAGGTTTTAACCAAAACCTGGCATGTCGCTGCTGGTTGAATCAGGCAGGTTGATGCCCAAACTTGTTGAAAAGGTCGAACAACACTCGTCCAAGTGTGTGTTGAACTGCGGAGCTTCCAGTGTTGAGATTAACCACCTTCAACCTCAGACACAACTCCTGGTCGTCGAAGGATTCGGAGTACACTCAAAGCACAAGATGTACTATGTTGCTAGCTGCGCGCTGCTTCCATCACTCTCTCTGTTGACCGCTTGCACTGGGCACCCCCACTAGACTGGCTACCTACTAGCCTTTCACAAGCCTCCCTCAGTGGCCGAGTGGGGGGGAGCAAGGATGCGCAGCACTGCTGAGCGGTAGCCCAGCGGCTGGGCTGCTCGTTGACCCATGTGATTTCATCAGAGATAACCAAGCATCTTAGACCAAGCCCAAAATTCAATTCCCCTCACTAGTTACGATATACATCATGACGAACTGTTCCTACTAAGGGAAGGGGGGGGAAAGTATACAGTATTTTTCAGTTATTAGTGATGATTTAGTGAAGTATTCTTATTAAATTTGGTTTTCAACTTTCCTAAATTCTAAATTCCTAGTTTATAAATATTTTGGACTCAAAATTGGACAAAAATCGTGAAATGTAAACATAACCTATTTTTGGATAATTTCTATTTAAATTTGGGAAAGGAACAGTTTTGGGCTTTAAGCCTGTTGTTCCTTTCTCAATCATTCATAGTTGAGAATGATAGTGTATGTTTCAATGAATAAATAAATGAATAAATGAATAAAGAGATGGGAAGGAAAGGGGGGTGAGGATGGAAAGGGTATGTGGCTGACAGATGTCCCAAAACACTGAGTACACTCTGCCGCCTCTCCGCCGGTCACAGAAGACTGTGAAACAACTGGGCACCAGGTTGGTTCCTCACCAACCGGTGACGGTGCATCGGCACCGTCAAAAGAAGAACAGCAAGCCATCTGGCCACATTCTCGGCCTAGCTTTCCTAAAGAGGTACTGTAGAGCTGCGCAGTGCTTCCGCACTGCAAAGGGGACACCATGCTTCCGCACTGCCAGAGTCGCTGTGCTTCCGCACTGCTAAAGGAGGCCGTGCTTCCACACTGCTAAAGGAGGCCGTGCTTCCGCACTGCAGGATATAGAGACACCGTGCTTCCGTACTGCAAGAAGACGCTGTGCTTTCGCACTGCAAAGGGGATGCCGTGCTTCCGCACTGCATGAGTCGCCGTGCTGCCACACTGCTAAAGGAGGCCTTGCTTCCACACTGAAGGATATAGAGACGCCGTGCTTCCGCACTGCAAGGAGACGCCATGCTTTCACACTGCAAAGGGGACGCCGTGCTCCCACACAACAAGAGCCGCCGTGCTCCCGCACTGCTAAAGGAGGCCGTGCTTCCGCACTGCAGGATATAGAGACACCATGATTCTGCACTGCAAGGAGATGCCGTGCTTTCGCACTGCAAAGGAGACACCGTGCTTCCACACTGCAAGAGTCGCCATGTTTCCGCACTGCTAAAGGACGCCGTGCTTCCGCACTGCAGGATGGAATCGCTGTGCTTCTGCACTGCAAGGAGACACTATATTCTTACGCTATAAAGGGACGCCGTGCTTTTGCACTGCAAGAGTCGCCGTGCTTTCACACTGCAAAGGGGATGCCATGCTTCTGCACTGCAGGATAGAGTCGCCGTGCTCCCGCACTGCAGGGAGGCACTATACTCTCAAGCTACAAAGGAACGCCAAGCTTCCGCACTGCAAGAGTCACCGTGCTTCCGCACTGCTAAAGGATGCCATGCTTCTGCACTGCAGGATAGGGTTGCCGTGCTTTCACACTGCATGGAGAGGCTATACTTTTAAGCTACACAGGAACGCCGTGCTTCTGCACTGCAAGAGTCGCCGTGCTTCCACACTGCTTAAGGACGCCGTGCTTCCTCACTGCAGGATATAGGGACGCCGTGCTTTTGCACTGCAAAGGGGACATCGTGCTTCCGCACTGCAAGAGTCGCCGTGTTTCCGCACTGCTAAAGAACGCCGTGCTTCCACACTGCAGGATAGAGTCGCAGTGCTTCCGCACTGCAAGGAGATGCTATACTCTCAAGCCACAAAGGAACGCCGTGCTTCCGCACTGCAAGAGCCGCTGTGCTTCCGCACTGCTAAAGGACGCCGTGCTTCTGCACTGCAGGATAGAGTCACCGTGGTTCCGCACTGCAAGGAGATGCTATGCTCTTAAGCTAAAAAGGAACAATGTGCTTCTGCACTGCAAGAGTCACCATGCTTCCGCACTGCTAAAGGACGCCGTGCTTCCGCACTGCAGGATATAGAGACACCATGCTTCCGCACTGCAAGGAGACGCCATGCTTCCGTACTGCTAAAGGACGCCATGCTTCTGCACTGCAGGATAGAGTTGCTATGCTTTGGCACTGCAAGGAGACGCTATGCTCTTTAGCTAAAAAGGTGCTTCCGCACTGCAGGATAGAGTCACCGTGGTTCCGCACTGCAAGGAGATGCTATGCTCTTAAGCAAAAAGGAACAATGTGCTTCTGCACTGCAAGAGTCACCGTGCTTCCGCACTGCTAAAGGACGCTGTGCTTCCGCACTGCAGGATATAGAGACACTGTGCTTCCACACTGCAAGGAGACACCGTGCTTTCGCACTGCAAAGGGGACGCCATGCTTCCGCACTGCAAGAGTTGCCATGTTTCTGCACTGCTAAAGGACATAGTACTTCCTCACTGCAGGATAGAGTCGCCAGGCTTCTGCACTGCAAGGAGATGCTATACTATCAAGCCACAAAGGAACGCCGTGCTTCCGCACTGCAAGAGTCATTATGCTTCTGCACTGCTAAAGGACGCCGTGCTTCCACACTGCAGGATAGAGTCGCAGTGCTTTGGCACTGCAAGGAGACGCTATGCTCTTAAGCTAAAAAGGAAAGCCATGCTTCCGCACTGCAAGAGTCGCCGTGCTTCCGCACTGCTATAGGACACCGAGCTTCCGCACTGCAGGATAGAAGGGTAACACAGAACAAAGAAACACACAAGACACATAAAAAAACATAAAAGGTGAACAAGCACCTCCGACTGAGCTCTGAGAACTCAAGTCGTCGCGGTGTGTACAAGCCCGATGACTTGCCGGGAAACTGGCCCCTGCTTTTACACTAGGAAACAGAGCTTGTGCTCTGCTGGAGGGCTGTGTTTGCACACAGCAAGGCACGAGGAAGGTCTGGACAAGCCGTGCTCGCGCAATGCAGGATAAAAGGTAACACAGAACACAAAGCTGGGCTTTCACCCTGCAAGCCGTACTCACGCTCTGTGTGCAGTGCTTGTGCACTGCGTACCATGTTTTCACACTGAAGGTGTGCGTCCGCATACTGACAATCCAGACACACACTGACCGATGTGTTGTGTTTGCACACAATGTTCGGACAAGCTAGCAATCTGGCTGCAGTGTTCCCACACTGCTGAGGTGAAGCTCACGCACTACCTTTGCCGGACTTTTGCCCTGCAGGCCGGGCTTTCACACTGCCAAACTTCGCTGTGCTTGCGCACTGCTATTGCCGGGCTTGCGCCCTGCGCAGCCGTGCTCTCGCACTGCCAAACTCTGCCATGCTTGCGCACCGCTATTGCCGGGCTTTAGCCCTGCACGGCCGTGCTCTAGCACTGCCCTACTTCGCCGTGCTTGCGCACTGCTATTGCAGGGCTTACACCCTGTGCGGCCGTGCTCTTGCACTGCCAAACTTCGCTGTGCTTGCGCACTGCTATTGCCGGGCTTGCGCCCTGCGTGGCCATGCTCTCGCACTGCCTTACTTCATCGTGCTTGCGCACTGCTATTGCCAGGCTTGCACCCTGAGCGGATTAGAGCAATAACCACCAGCTTCATTAAATGATTTCAATTATTATTATAACCATTACCTCATGGTTAAAATATTATTCATATCATACTGATCTATAATATTTCCTAATATTCTCTATCTACTCATTTCGCCATCAACTATTTATGGCAAGTAGAAAACAAGCTACTGCAAGTATTGTTTGTTAACCTTTACTTGGTTACAACAATATTGGTAATATACACCAATCAAGAAAATTTGTCTAGTTGGAATCGACTTTAGCTGCTATTAACTAGTCATAGACTGTAGAAAATTCTCTTGATTACCCTTGCTTGGTCACATCATAATATTGTAAATAAATTTCAAACTGAAATTATTGGGATTGCCTTCAGGTCAAAAGAAACGCATTAATTTGTCAATAATAATTTTTCGATCTAATTCGGCCAGTGCTTTATGACTGATTATAATAATTAAACTGTAATGGTTGAGTTGCCATTTAGTTTAAGTAGAACTCTATTTTATGAGAAAAATTAAACTGAATATGCTTTTAATGAACTATTGAACAATTTCTTTCAATAACAATAATATGTCAGTCTTGTAATATTTTCATTATTTTCGGAATCGTGCTAATGCTATTAATTTTCAAAATTCGGCTAATAAATTTGTGCTAATAATTCTGAATTAATTTTCTTCAATTTCTATGTAATTTTGCCTTTGATAACAAAATTTAATTTCCTCATTTTAAATGGGATAATTTATGAATCAGTAATAGCTCTAAACCTGTGATATGATTGAACTTCTATGATATTCACCCCTTCTCGCCTCTTACCTCCTTATTGGTGGCGCGTGACACCTCTCTGGTATCAGATCCTCCGGATAGGCAGCGACCCTCTATAGATTCGCTCGGCCTCCTGCTTTCCATCCGCTCGAATTCCGTTCACCTTTTCCGCAACTTCTCCATCACCATCCTCTTCCTTATCTTCGGGCAGGTGTGGCTGGAGCTTGGTGCCTTTCTCGTGCACGGTAAACCTCTTACCGGCACTCAACATTTCCTAGACCTCATAGAGGCCAGAAAATTCCGGCGCTAACTTCGCGGCAAGCTGATTAGCACCCGAGGACAGGTGACACTTCTTCATGTGGACTAACTGTCCAGAGTTCACCTTCATCATCCTCTTTTTCCAATTATAATACCGGTTGGCATTATAATTCTCGTCTCCAATATCTGAAACTACTTTCTGTGTAGTTTCCAGTACCGGTATTCTTCTTGACTGCACTGCTCGACGATTATCTCCAGCTCCTTGCTGGAAATTATCCTCCTTCTTCCACCTCCGGTACAGCTTTTCTGGACAGTTGAACCTCCAGTGCCCAGCTCGTTTACAGTGCCAGCAAATGAACTTTCCATGGGCTGGAGAAATTTTCTGAGGAATAAATTCCTCTTTTTCAGTCTTCCTGGACTTGAGGAAATTTCTTCTTCTCCTGCTTCTTCACAGGAATAATTCCAGGTGGCTTCCTTGACCTCCATATGTCAGGCTTGGTGTTAACAGTAGCCAGCCTCGAGTTGACGGCTCCTTTTCCCACTTTTGGAGTGGGAATATTGTCTCCAATGTGTGCTTTAACGAGATAAGGATCCCATTCCACTGACCGGGAATAGGGGTCTATTTTCACCCGGTGCTCACGAAGAAACTCCATACCGAGCAGAATATCTGGAGAAAGCCCATCCATTATTGTGAGTTTTGTTGATAGGGATATTCTGCCGACTTTCAGGTTGATTATAACACCACCTCGCAGACGTGCAGCCACTCCATTAGCCATAGCAGCGCCCCGCTGCACAGGCTCTCGTTCCACTGCTTCCAAACTATTAAAAGCTTCAGAGCTAATATAGTTGGACTCTGCTCCGGTGTCGAGAAGAGCACTATACTGTCTGTCTCCTATTTCCACTGTAGCGGAAAGACGGCTGTCATCCTGGAGCTCTGGCTCTAGCTGGATTTGAAGCCTCGTTTTAACCACAGTTGTTTTATCAGAAGTCTTCTTCTGCTCTCTCTCACAGGAACAATTTGGTTGTGGCTTCCCGCACTTTGAGCAGAGTGAAACCTCCGGACACTCTGATCTCCAGTGTCCCACCTTCTTGCACTGCCAACACAAGGGGCCTTCTGGAGGTTGTTCACTCCGACGCTGAGTAGTAGTAGTCTCCTGTCGAGGCTTGGTCTGCTTCCTCACCTCCTCCTGCTCCACAGCTCGTTGACTCTGTTGAGCACTCTTCTCCGCGAACTTAATGCGTTCATATTGTCTCGCTAAGTGTAGCAAGTCGTCGATGGTGTAAACTTCAGCCTCCCTGATGTAGAGCTTGTAGAGTGGTGAAAGATTTTTGTACAATCTCTGTTGTCACGATGTATATCGTAACTAGTGAGGGGAATTGAATTTAGGGCTTGTTCTAAGATGCTTGGTTATCTCTGATGAAATCACATGGGTCAACGAGCAGCCCAGCCGCTGGGCTACCGCTCAGCAGTGCTGCGCATCCTTGCTCCCCTCCCTCTTGGCCACTGAGGGAGGCTCGTGAAAGGCTAGTAGGTAGCCAGTCTAGTGCGGGTGCCCAGTGCGAGCGGTCGACAGAGAGAGTGAAGGGAGCAGCGCGCAGCTAGCAACATAGTACATCTCGTGCTATGAGTGTACGCCGAATCCTTCGACAACCAGGAGTTGTGTCTGAGGTTAAAGGTGGTTAATCTCAGACACTGGAAGCTCCGCAGTTCAACACACACTTGGACGAGTGTTGTTTGACCTTTTCAACGAGTTTGGGCATCAACCTGCCTGTTTCAACCAGCAGCGACACGCCAGGTTTAAGTTCAACACGCCGAATTAAGTTCGAGGAGAAGAGTGCTCAACAGAGACAACGAGCTGTGAAGCAGAAGGAGGTGAGGAAGCAGACCAAGCCTCGACAGGAGACTACTACTACACAGCGTCGGAGTGAACAACCTCTAGAAGGCCCCGTGTGTTGTCAGTGGAAGAAGGTGGGACACTGGAGATCAGAGTGTTTGGAGGTTTCACTCTGCTCAAAGGAAGCCACGACCAAATTGTTCCTGTGAGAGAGAGCAGAAGAAGACTTCTGATAAAACAGCTGTTTTAAAACGAGGCTTCAAATCCAGCTAAAGCTGGAGCTCCAGGATGACAGCCGTCTCTTCACTATAGTGGAAATAGGAGACAGACAGTATAGTGCTCTTCTCGACACTGGAGAAGAGTTTAACTTTATTAGCTCTAAAGCTTTTAATAGTTTAGAAACAGTGAAACGAGAGCCTGTGCACCGCACCGCTGCTATGGCTAATGGAGCAGCCACTCGTCCAATTGGTTGTGTTTTAATCAACCTGGAATTTGGCCGGATCACCGTACCAACATCACTCAAAATAATGGAAGGACTTTCTCCAGATATTCTGCTTGGTATGGAGTTTCTTTGTGAGCACCAGGTGAAAATAGACCCATATTCTCGGTCAGTGGAATGGGATCCTCATCTCGTCAAAGCCCACATTAGAGACAATATTTCCACTCCAAAAGTGAGGAAGGGAGTCATTAACTCATGGCTGGCTACTGTTAAGACCCAGCAATTTTCTCAAGTCCAGAAACACCTAGAAGCAGTGGAGAAGACTAGCTAAGAGGAATTCATCTCTCAGAAAATCTCTCCCGCCCGTGGAAAAGTCATTTGCTGGCACTGTAAACAAGCTGGGCACTGGAGGTTCAACTGTCCGGAAAAGCTGTACCGGAGGCGGAAGAAAAAGGATAATTTTCAGCAAGGAGCTGGAAATCATCGTCGAGTAGTGCAGTCAAGAAGACTGCCGGTGCTGGAAACTACACAGAACGTAGATTCAGATATTGGAAACGAGAATTATAATGCCAACCGGTATTATAATTGGAAAAAGAGGATGATGAAGGTGAACTCTGGACAGCTAGTCTACAGGAAGGAGTGTCACCTGTCCTCGGGTGCTAATCAGCTTGCTGCGAAGTTAGCGCCGGAATTTTCTGGCCCCTATGAGGTCGAGAAAATGTTGAGTGCCGGTAAGAGGTTCACTGTGCACGAGGAAGGCATCAAACTCCAGCCACAACTGCCCGAGGATGAGGAAGAGGATGGAGATGGAGAAGATGCGGAAAAAACAGATGGAACTCAAGCGGATGGACAGCAGGAGGCCGAGTGAGTCTTTAGAGGGTCGCTGCCTATCCGGAGGATTGATTGATTGATTGATTGATTGATTGAGTACTTTATTTATGTAGATTACAATATATACTGGCTTATACACTTATATACAATAGCTTACAATACAGCAAAATTATAGATGAATTTACATAATATAGACTAAGAAAATAATTATTGAACTGTATATGATATGAAAAAGCAGTTTGTAA
This sequence comes from Nilaparvata lugens, assembly GCF_014356525.2. Taxonomy (NCBI): domain Eukaryota; kingdom Metazoa; phylum Arthropoda; class Insecta; order Hemiptera; family Delphacidae; genus Nilaparvata; species Nilaparvata lugens. Next base: position 70,559,645 of record NC_052518.1, on the reverse strand, counting down.
TATAATAACTATAGATAATAATCATATTGTTATGCATCTACATAAATTGGCGGAGCTTTGGACATATCAATGTCCATTCTTCGGAAAGAATATTAAAAATATCCTCCCCACTAACTCTCTACCAAAAAAAAAAGGATGGGATACCAGAGAGGGGTCACGCACTGCCAATAAGGAGGTAAGAGGCGAGAAGGGGTGAATAACCTAGAAGTTCTCTATTCCTAGTTCTCTAACCTAGATTCTGAAAATAATGAGAATTTAAAAGACTGACATATTATTGTTATTGAAAGAAATTGGTCAATAGTTTATTAAAAGGAAACAGCATATTCTGTTTAATTTTCCTAATAAAATAGAATTCTACTTAAACTAAATGGCAACTCAATCATTACAGTTTAATTATTATGATTAGTCATAAAGCACTGGCTGAATTCGATGGAAAAATTATTGTTGATGAATTAATGCGTTTCTTTTAATCTGAAGGAAATCCCAATAATTTCAGTTTGAAATTTATAACATATTATGATGTGACCAAGCATGGGAGTAGTCTGATAATGCCGAAACCGCGAGGCTTTTTTATGAGTTTTCCCCCCCTCCACCATCCCATCCTACATACCCCCCACCTCCCCCGCTTCTGCCGCACCTCTCCTGCCCCCTCCCCCGCTCCTTAGAAGAACCTCACTCTCTCTCTCTCTCTCTCTCTCTCACTTTCTCTAGTCATGCTCCATTAAATCTATAGATAGTCACGCTCTATTTCAATTAGTCTATTACTGACAGATTTAAGTGAAATGACCTTGGAAGTAGAAGATGGAGAGGAATGGAGAATGAGAAATTCAATGACTCTAGTGCTGACAGATTAAAGTGAATCTATTTTGGATGTAGAAGAATGGAGAATGAAAAATTCAATAACTCTCCTGCTGACAGATTAAAGTGAATCAAGTTTGGAAGGAGAATGAGAAAAAGGAGAGAAAGGTTACTATCAGCAAGTGAAACGAAAATCTCATCTTACTGACAGATTTAACTGAAACATCTTACTTCCAACTGTGAGATTTTTACTGTGGAGAAGAAGAATGAGAAATCAAAGACTCTCCTACTGACAGATTTAACTGGAACATCTTACTTCTAACTGTGTGATTTTCAACCAAAGTGAATCGAGTTTGGAAGTAGAAGAAGGAGAGGAATGGAGAATGAGAAATTCAATGGCTCTACTGCTGACAGATTAAAGTGAATCGAGTTTGGAAGGAGAATGAGAGAAAGGAGAGCTTCAACTGAAACATCTTTGTCCAACTGACAGATTTAAGTGAAACGAAAATTTCATCTTACACTCAGATTTAACCAGGTCATCTCTGTTTAACTCACAGATTTAAGTGAAACAATAATCATATTCAAAAAATTTATCATGCTATCATAGAGAAGTATAAGAACAGAGAAGAAGTAGTTGCTTTCAAAAAGAGGGAGAAGTAGAGGAAAGGAGAAGTGTGTCTAACTGTCAGATTTAAGTGAAACGATATAATAGCAACCTTCCAAAGAGAGGAAGAAGTATGAGAACAGAGAAGAAGAGGAAGAAGTAGTCGCTCTCAAGAAGAAGAAGAAGAAGAAGAAGTATAAGAACAGAGAAGAAGAGGAAGAAGTAGTTGCTCTCAAAAAGAAGAAGAAGAAGAAGAAGAAGAAGAAGTATAAGAACAGAGAAGAAGAAGAAGAAGAAGAAGTAGTCGCTTTCAAAAAGAGGGAGAAGTGGTGGAAAGATCATGTACAATAGCATTCAAAGAGAAGAAGAAGGAAAAGAATTTATGCATCTCTATGAATTGTCATTACACCAATGGTAAGTGAAAATGTAATATTAACCCAAGTAATACTGACAGAAAAGAATGATTCTGAAATCTCAGTCAGCAAGCCTCGAGACATTCTTATCAAGTCTACCATCTCATTTTTCACTTCTTTCTCACAACACCACTTGTATGGAGAAATGAAACTTCCAGTGACAGGTTTTTCTTAAGGAAATAACAGAACTGAGGCATGTATCTAACTGACAGATTTAACTGAATTGTTCTTCCTCTCTATGGACTTGTCATTGCAGCAATGGTAAGTGGAAATCTCAAAACAATTCAAGTAACACTGACAGAAAAGAATGATTCTGAAATCTCACTCTATGCAAACAGCCAAGCTTGGAAACCTCGAGTCATTCTTATCAAGTACACTACTCTCTCATTCTAACTCTCCTTCTCACTTCTTCTAATGGAAGAGATTCAATTCATCTTGTTTTATTCAATTTGATCTTACTATATGTACATTATTTGTGGTAATGTTTTTAAAGGATCAGTCATAAGAAAAAACCATGAAGCTTCACACCTACTAATTTATACAATTTTCTGCATCACCAAAATTGAGAAAATGGAGCATCAGAGTTGAAGCAAAATTAGACACAGTAAAGTTGAATAGTTCAAATAAAATCTGTATATAGACAGATTGTTAAATGTAGAGAAAATACAAATGATTGAAAATCACAGAGCAAGAAGCAATGATGATGAATGAGAGAGCACAACAAGATCAATTGTAATATTGGCATTAAGAAATAGTATAAGATCTCCATTCATGGAGAGTGAGCATGACGAGAAAAGAATAATATTATAATTTTTTTATTTTGATATGACAGTGCATGGCTACTTATTTAGAGATAAGGCAGAACGAAGGAAGAGGAACTTTTTCTATCAAAGGAAAAATGAAAGCTATTGATTATAGTTATATTTGAGTAATTATGCAAGTAGGTATTTAGATAAGTGTAAGAGACATGTAAAGACAACCTTGATGTATCCAAAAGATACTACTTCCAAGTCAAATGAATTGAAAGTCGAATCATGATTCAGATTAAGTTGGTGAAAGCACAAGTGGCTATATATTATATTGTTGAGAGAAGCAAAGCGATTATTTGATTCCTCTATCAGGCGAGATGTATAAGCTACAACTAGATGAGTAGAGTTTTTTGAAAGCCACAGAGACATTCGGGGAACAGCAACTGGCAGAATTTGAAAAAAAAATACGCATTTGAGAGAGAAACTTGAGTGTATTTCGATCATAGTGACTTGTGATCACAATCCCTTACACTGTTGAAGGAGATTTGTCTATCAAGAGGAATAATTTGTGTCAAATGCTATAAGGAACATAGATTTTCTATCAATTGAGTTTCTGTCACAAGCATGGAAAACCTTTTATGGAATACTGTAATAAAACCACAATGCTGGAAAATTGAGATTACAATATGATGTAAGTAAGATACTCTTTGCTTCAAGCAATAGAATATTTTTGGTACGAATTTTTTGTTGTTAGCATCCTTTGTTAAACAATAAATATGTCTAGGGATTTGGTTAGTTATGAGGAGACTTCTATGTCTAGTTAGATGTACATTTTCAACATGAATTAGATTACAGTAAATGATCACTCTCCAGATTGGTATGAATAGCTTTTTCATCTCACTACTCTTAACCCACACTCAAAGTTAGAGTGAAAAGTCGAGAGTGAAAGAACACTATAATTTCATTGGCTTTAGCTGTTGTACAATATTCTCACTCACACTGTTGGATAATTTCTTCATTTTGGAGGAGAAGGAAAGTGTGATATTTCATAGTTTGGAAGCCACACACACTAACAAGAAAGACTTTGAGAAACCAAACATATATTTATAAAATTAGAATCAAGCTGGGTGAAAAGATTCATGCATGAGGAAAGAGATACTGATGTAATAGTATCAGTCAAGTGACTTATTTAGAAAATAGCATTGCTAACACTTTGAACTCAAGTTTACACCTTTGACAATAGTAAACTCATGAAAACAAGTGCAAAAGCATATAGTATAGTTTTTCCTACACTGTTTTGACAAACAAACAGAAACTTTATTTTCTGTAACAAATTTCTAAAATTGAATTTTATAATATAGATACTATGCGATTCATCATCTTTGCTTCTTGCTGACATGGGTTAGAATCATTGTTGCAAAACAAATCCATATCAACGCCTACTGTGTTTTTCACGAGGTTAATAGATGAATTTTGAACATTCCAGCTCTATCATGGTTACATTATGTGTTAGAGCATAAAAACACACACACACACACACACACCACACACACACACACACACACACACACACACACACACACACAATTTCTCTTTGGATTATCAGAATCTGAATAATATAATTTTCACAAAATGCAAAGCTTTCAGTCTTTGAAGTTTGTAATCCCTCCTCCCCTTGATCCAAAAAACTTGTCACAAGCACTGTTATTGCGGTTTTGCTTACTTACCTCTAAGATGATAAACTTTTTTCTCAGCTGAGCGTATGCTTGTCTCTCTCTCTCTCTATAAGCTGATCTGCTGCGTTTGAATTCAGTTACCTTCTACTGAAGGTAGTATATAGTATACTAGTATATAGTATACTAGTATAGTATAGTATATAGTATACTAAGTATATAGAATACTGTTACCTTCTTTAATTCTAAAAAACAGAATGAGAACACCAGGAGTAAATTTCTCTTCTTGTTTGTTTTGGCGAAAACTGTTATTTATTCTACACTTGTCGTTTTCACTCTCACTCCATTTGTTATTATACGATTATTAGAATGAGCTAACAAATAATATTAGTTGAATGACATTATGGAAGAGGAATAATGGAAAGAGATATATAACCTATATGAAAATTTCAATTCAAAAGGAAGAACCTGTGGATTACCGAATCTTGAATGATTTTGCGAGCTTTTGCTTCTTCCTTTATCAGAAATATTAGGAAAACTATACATTTATGTCGACTCAGTGCATGTACAATCTGAGCTTTTTTCTCAGCTGAGCGTATGCTTGTCTCTCTCTCTCTATAAGCTGATGTGATCTGCTGCATTTGAATTCAGTGTATACTGTTACCTTCTTTAATTCTGAAAAACAGAATGAGAACATCAGGAGTAAATTTCTCTTCTTATTTGTTTTGGCGAAAACTGTTATTTATTCTACACTTCTCGTTTTCACTCCTACTCTATTTGTTATTATACGATTATTAGAATGAGCTAACAAATAATATTAGTTGAATGACATTATGGAAGAGGAATAATAATAGAAAGAGATATATAACCTATAGGAAAATTTCAATTCAAAAGGAAGAACCTGTGGATTACCGAATCTTGAATGATTTTGCGAGCTTTTGCTTCTTCCTTTATCAGAAATATTAGGAAAACTACACATTTATGTTGACTCAGTGCATGTGCAATCTGAGCATAAATTCAACCTTTAATATGCAAGTATATTATCTGAAAGATTACAGAAGTCTTGTCATGATGCATAACAAATAGAGAGAAAACTTTTCTGTGTGGATTGTAAATATTACTAGTGGGAGTTTATGTTATTCTTACTCACAGCATATGCTCCAAAATCCACTTAAAAAAGAGATCTAACACTGAGTGGTTTTTCATCATGATTTCATGATCTGATAACATGAGAAGCAATCAGCAGAGTTAGAGTGGAGGATAAGGAGGAGGAGGAGGAGGAGGAGGAGGAGGAGAAGGAGGACACAGCAAATCAAAGGTTAGTGTTAGTTATTTGATGAAACTATTTGATAAATTATACTAATAGATCTGTTGACATTACAAGAGTTGGAAATTACTGATTCAGTTAATAGTTATGCACATTACTTGCATATTGACTTGTTGAATCACTGTTTGATTCTGTAATATGAAAGCAAGAAATAATAATTCTCACTTTGAGATTTTGTTGATAATCCCGATGTGGTGAAGCTTTATTACTCTATTTGTTATTGCTAACTATATCGAAAATTTAATATTCTTTGCAATCAGATCAAATGAAATTGAAATCAAGAGATATATGAACATATTTGACTCTATGTACTGGTAAAACACAACAAGAAACTCTCTCTCTCTCTCATATGCAAGTGTAGTGAGAGACAACCTTGGAAGATATGCTTTAATTCTTCTCTCAGTCGGACATTAACACGTTCTACTTCAGACAGCTTCCAAGGACAACATCAGCATCATGAATCTCTAAGATATAAGAACCCAATTCAACTTATACTGACAGATTAAAGTGAATCAATCACCAACTCATGGGAGAGAAGCAATCCCAGACTAGTTTAGATAAGAAACTCTTTTGTAGATGTGCTAAAACCCTATTACTCTTCAAGTTTCTCGTCCTAGAGTTAGTGGCAAGGATGTTTCAAATATTCTTTCCAAAGCTCCACCAATTCATGTTGATGCATAACAATATTAGCTACAGCTATTGACAACTGCTTTTTTCATATCATATGCACTTCAAAAAATATTTTCTCAGTCTATATTATGTAAATTCATTTATAATTTGCTGTATTGTATATAAGTGTGAAATAAACCTGTATATATTGTAATCTACACGAATAAAGCACTCAATCAATCATTAACTTTATTATCAGATAAAAATATGCAAGTGAGGATTTTTTGTTTTTGTTAAGAAGTTTGTATTTAACATGAAAAGTGCAAATTGAAGTTGGTCTTCTGTGTTTAACAGTATCGTCTGCATATAATAAAGAGTTTATACAAGACAAGCCGGTCAGATGAAGCTCTACAGACTAATTGCTGTACCAATAATAGCTTATGGAACTGTATTTGCAAGCAGCCGAAATGAGGTTCCTTCGAGCAGTTAAATGTTACACTAAGTTGGACTACATAAGAAATGAAGTAATAAGAACCAAACTGAATGTAGTGTCTTTATTTCAAATATTGAATGAAAGTAGAGAAGACTGTCCAGCCATCTACTTTGTATGCTAGCAAATACACTTCTAATTCAATCTTGGCACCAGGTGGGAGAAGAGACGTCACACAACCGATGATGAAATGGATATTGAATCCTTGAATGATGATTTAGTGTTTGTCTAGCTTAAAATTGATATTTGAAATTGTGTTTTATATTAGAAAAGTTTTGTGTAAAAATGAATTGTGAAGAATCAAGAATGTATAGTGTGCAGAAAACAAAGTTTAAACGTGAAAACATTTGAATGTTGGTGAGTACCATTTATAAGTGTTTCTGAAATGGTTAGCCTATGGTTTTACTTCACAAAAATGAATGATATAGTGCGGTGTGCATTCTGCAGTGTTGGTTGGAGTCTAATCCAACGTGATCATCACCTAGCTGTAAACTATCTATTGGAAATAGATAACTATATCTAATGTAGATAGCAATCAAGATTACAACCTTAAATACGATGTAATGCTAAAAAGAGATAATGGAGAATGTACTGATATTGTTGGAATCACAGAGAAACTTAATATTTTAAAAATGCAACCATCTGTTTACCTCAAATTCTCCACTCACAAGTCTCGAGTCCTTTGCTACATAGGTCCATTTCCATCAAACTTACTCAGTGAGGTAGGATTCATCTATACAGGAAAAAAGTGTGTTATCATTGTGAGGGGGGATTGAGACTGAAAGGAGAGGAACAAGCTAAGTGGTTCAATAAGTGCAGCTATTTACAATTAAAGGTGTACAATATGTGATGATTTATAATGTATTATATAGAAAAAGCAGAGGAGAAGAAACAATTATCAGAAACTAGAAATAATGAAAATACATCGAAAATATCAAGTGATTCATCCAAGTTAAATGTTTCATCAAAATCTGTGAAAAAAAAATGTTTGATAAAAACACATAGTCATGTAGTGACTACAGCCTAATGCTTACTAAATGTGTTATCAGTACAAATCGTGCAGTCCTCTCCTAAAACAATCTCTGTTGTGAAAAGATTCTTTTTGTGTGTGTACGATAATATTTAACAAAACCAAACTTGCATGTTCTCACTCCTCTTAGATGTTGATTCAAATTTTGGAAAAAAACGTTTCAGCAATGTTTCAATGCAATCATTCTCCAGTGGTGATTATATCTTCCAAAAAGATTCACATTATCCCAGATAACTTCATCCCAAATAACGATTCTTGTTTCTATTTGTAAGGACAAAAGTGAGAAGATTTTTTTTTTCTTCCTAATAAGTTGACTAATGAGATTCGAATGAAAACTGTAATAGTTTACGATTTTTGTTAGACTAACAAATTCACTGATCTGAAATTAGTATAAATTGAGTAACTATTGTGAAACTAGTGTTTGTTCAGCTTAATTACCATTTGTGATTTGCTTAGAAAAATCTTGTGCGTCTAAATAAATGTATATATATTAAATATTTGATCCTAATCCTTACCTTGTTCTGGTGGTTAATCATCAACTAAATGCCAGGAGAAGCTTGCTTTAAACAAACTGAGCAGTCAAGACAGCTCAACTGTTGGATAGATTCAGCAGCTATAATGTTCAATGGAAAATAGCTAGTTTTCTGTGGAAAGAAAAATAATATTCTGAGTGATTCATCATAGCTAGTAGATGATGTCATTAATTGAACGATTAGTCAACAATATAAAATGAATATTGAAGAATTATCTTGATGAAAATGAACTCTCACTCTGTAGAATAGAATGATGCGCTGCATGAACTCAAGTAGAATTATGTGGTATGCATATGCTCACCTCAACTTATTGTATCTTTCCGCAAGTCAAAATACCCTAGTGTTAGCAACAATCAATTTTTATCAGTGTGCAAGGGAGATAATCATCTGGAGAATAGTATTTGTTCTTCTCTTTATGATATGCTATTACTTTTCCATATTGCTTCGAAAAAATGTAAAAGAATATTGGAATATATACAGAATGTACGAAATAAGATTAGGAATGGGATAAACTACAATATTGTTGCAGGAATCCTTGCTAGTAAGAAATCAAACATTATTCTATATCAAGTGTTAAAACGCTTCTCCCAATGTTAGTCTAAGAGATAGATTTATGAATGTGCAATTCTTTGCAATTTCTACAAAAATTACAACATACTTGACAAGTCTCTATTGATGATAGAAAATTGTATTCCCTTTTGATTAGAACATACCAACTTTGTAGTAAAGTGCTTGGTGAGAGAAGTACAATAAATTATCGCTAGAGTGTGCTTTTCATAATAATAATAATAAGCTAGAGCAAGGTAATCTGTCAGTAGTGATCTTGTCTTTGGTGATACAACATCAAGCTACTGTACTGAGATGGATAATGTGTTTGGTGCGGCATCAGTGGAGTCTGAGTTAAAGTCTTCAGATTTGTGCGTTCAATTCATTATAGATAGACATTTTAATCAATTAAGTGAATACCATTCTGTTCCTTTAGAAAAAATGAGTTATCGATATAAATTAAGTGAACTCTTGGACACACACCTAGATATATTGCAGCATTTAGCAGAAAAAGGATGGACAAATCTACAATATTTAACTTTTGTGAGAGATTATGAAAAATTAGGTTTTTGGTTCAGTGAAGGATATGATCATATTGTTGTTTGTGATTTATATGGTACATCATATGATGAATTCTGGGGGAATGACGACCGCCTAGGTTCATATAAATGTGAGTGTGCAATTCTTAAACAGTCTATCAATAGAATTAAGAAAGCTATCATCGAAAAAAATGCTCATTTAACAGAAGAACAATTAAATCAACTTATCTGGAATTTTTTACGAGATTCTGCAGACGAGACAGGGTTAGAACAGGATTGACAAAGAAAGATCAAAACATATAAGTGTATGTGTGCAATATTGTAAATGAATGAAATGCATCAACTTTGCTACTGTAATTCATTAGGTTGGTTAAATATTCAAATGCGTTATTTCATTGATGATGATAGAACAGATAAAAAACACTGACAAGATAAGATTCATGTTTGAAAATGTGTGAAAGTCCTCTTACTTCCATGGTGAAGGAAGTTCAGTAATTTCTCGATAGAGCGCAAACTATATAAGTATTGCATTTTTCAAATTCTACTCTTTTGAGGTTTTAGCTTTGATCAGTTAACATCTACAATGTCTTCTGATTCTGAGAAGAAAACGCGGTCTTTTGGGACACAGTGTGATCTTGACGTCGAGGAAGACTACTTGTACTATCACTCAAGATGTAGTATGCCTAAACCACAGGAGGAGGAGGAGGAGGAGGAGGAGAACGGAGGACAAAGGAGGACAAGAGGAGGAAGAAACTCTCTCTTGTAAAAAAGTTGCAACAGTTGACATGCATTGGTTCAAGGGGAATTTCAATCAGATTATTTTGAAAGAAATCGCGATCGTAAATAATGATGTAAATAGCTCTGCTGTATTTCATTTCAAGTCGCCATTTGCAAAGTCGGAATTGAATGATAAATTGTGTAAGCAAGCAACATGGGCAGAAAACAATTATCACAAAATACGCTGGGAAGATGGTCATTTTATTTATACAGATGAAATATTGATATCTTATCTTGAAGGATATGATAAAATCTACACAAAAGGTACAGAGAAAGCCAAGTTCCTTAGAAGGTTACACAAAAACGTATGTTGTTTACCGGATGAAATTGAGAAACCAAATTTCAACTACTTTACAAGTTCATGGTGTTATAATGCCTGTGAAATTCATCATCACAATCCAAGGGGGCAATGTGCCCTCTTCGCCGCTGTTCATTATAATTCATTGATAATGAAAAATATGGACTCATCTCCAAATTTCATGTGCGAAAACAATAGAATGCTTAGCATGAAAAAATGTCAATTCTATTCAAATACAGAAAAGAAAAACTTTGCAAGATATGGCTTTTTCTATAACGGACAAGAAATTCAATGTGTTATTGTATGCAAGCATTGAAATATCATACTGCTCGTATATGTTGCATTGGAGGGAAGGGGCAGGAACCATTTAATTTCTCTATATTAGTACCGACATATGTATAGTTTCTTCATTCGCTCATCATGGACCCGTGCAAGTGGATGCAAGCTGATAGTGAATTGGAAATGAGGTTAGAACAGTGTATTGATTGGCATGATGCTTGTAAAAATCATCATTTGGTGAAACAACTAAAAGACATTTTCTTAAAAACAGTGAATTTGAATGATATATGTGATTATCATTGCTATTATCAATCACATAAACTGTCTGTGGCTCATCATCAAAGAGGAAATGTTGAATAATTGTAGTGAATTATGTAAATAAATTTCAAGTGTATACATGAATGAATCCTCATTCCAATAAACCTTCAATATTCTTACTTCTAAGTATCCACTAAACGATTAGAAGTGTACATGTGTACCTGCTGTGAACTGAGCAGAACTCTCGAGTTGTCAGACAAGGAAAGTTTTAATCATTGCTATAGAATTTCATCAAACTTCTTAACAAAAACAGAAAATCCTTACTTGTATATTTTTATCTGAGAATAAAAACAACAGCTGTTGTAGCTATGCTGAAAGTGATATTTTCGAGCTCAAAATTCAAGTGATTTTATTCTATATTTTGTGAATATTTGAAGTTTGGTTTTTGTTCTAATGGAAGTTTCATTATCAATTTATCTAAATTTAAAATTCTTTGTTTTATTCTGATTCATAGTTTCAGATTGAAGATTTGGTGTTGAAATTGAAGTGAACATAACCTACATAATATTTGGACGATTTGTGACAAAATCAGGAAATTGAAGAAGTTTTGGGCAATAGCCTGTTTTTTCTTTTCCAACTATTGTATTGTTCGCTCTATCCAAAAAATAAATAAATGAATAAATAAATAAAGCTAATGATTGATTGAGTGCTTTATTCGTGTAGATTACAATATATACTGGTTTTTTACACTTATATACAATACAGCAAATTATAAATGAATTTATATAATATAGACTGAGAAAATATTTTTTGAAGTGCATATGATATGAAAAAAGCAATTGTCAATAGCTGTAGCTAATATTGTTATGCATCTACATGAATTGGTGGAGCTTTGGAAAGAATATTCGAAACATCCTTGCCACAACCTCTAGAACGAGAAACTTAAAGAGTAATAGGGTTTTAGCACATCTACAAAAGAGTTTCTTATCTATTGTAGTCTGGGATTGATTCACTTTAATCTGTCAGTATAAGTTGAATTGGGTTCTTATATCTTAGAGATTCATGATGCTGATGTTATCCTTGTAAGCTGTCTGAAGTAAGATGTGCTAATGTCTGACTGAGAGGAGTATTGGAGCATATCTTCCAAGGTTGTCTCTCACTACACTTAGATTAGCAGATTATCAACAGAATCTCAAAGTGAGTATTATTATTTCTTGCTTTCATATTACAGA